>NC_056735.1:1648334973-1648374973 GCF_019279795.1 Protopterus annectens | reverse complement strand
CTTGCTATATTTTTGGGCAGAGGGTAAGATTACAGTTTTAGGAGTATGGTTAAGGTGTAGCTGAAGAGAAGAATGCCAACATTTTTCTACCATGTCAAACAGTGGCCTGAATATTGATCACAACAATGATGTTTTGAACTGACATGGCATCACATTTACCATTCATTCTGGGGCAATTCATTGTATTAGTAATAACTAGTGAATTTTTTTTTTTTTTTTGCAACAGTGATGGTGTTAAGGCAGTTCACTGTTCACTTTATGTAATTTTCTCGGCATCACTGTGCAAATACATGACAATTTAGTTAGGATCACAGACCCAGTTATACTCTTCTTTGTTTAGAGTGCTGTGTTTGGTACCACCAAAAACAAAGTAAGGTGGAAAGGATCTCTGTGACGTGTAATCCTACTTTGTATAGTAAGGTATTCTTTAGTCCTGTACAGGAAGCAAAGTTTTTGCATTAACCTTTTTTGTACATTCCAAAAAACAAGTGATTATTGTAAATGGAAATTTACATATTTAACTGCTCATTTAACGTCAACCTCAGAGCCTTCACGGTTCTTTATTTACTTTTTTTTTTACTTTTTTAATTACGATTTTGAAGTAGTGTCAGGTTCTACAGCCTGTTTGCCAAACAAAATTAACTAATTAAGTCAGCAAAAGTATATACTGTGCTGTGATCAAGGTAGAAGATTGTAGAAAGTTACAAACCTATACTTTGCTATGCAAACAGTTTCTTCATAACATTTACTGCTGCAGTAAATAAAACAGTGGAGGTTCTCTTGTATTTTTAGTGGTATAATAATTACTAACTTGTAGAATGTAGGTAGTGTGGATATGATGAGTGAAAGGTTGCATGCCAACAAATGATCATGTTATCTATCCAAAAATGTTTTTAGAAATCGAGACTGTTTCAAGTCTACATCAGGCCTACTAGTGGGCAAAAGTTTGGGAAGAATCTCCTGAGAACTGTACTACATAACATTCATATAAAATGAATATAAGCCACAAAGGCAGCTTCATATCACTTTTATTCCACTTCATATTTTGGATGATTTTTAGTTGACAGCTGACTTCTGTTGTTCTACTTCTTGTTGAAAAGATTAGCAATCGATAATATTTTGAAGTAAGGCTACAGGGAAAACAGCTGCTCTTCAACTCCTATATAGTTTAAATTAAGAGCCTTGAAAATCATATCCTGTGATTGGCCCACTTGATTATTTATGTAAGGCTATACATAATTGCTAAAAACATGACCATTCAGTCACAGGTGCTGTTGACTTTTTTTTACAAAAATGTTTCTTTTCTTGGTCATTTTTTCACCCTTTTCTCTGAAGACCATCAGCTTTTCTTTCTAGGGCATCACCTAGGCAGCCATCAGAGTTTTTTCTGCTTGGGATCCCTACTGTATTTCTGCTACTACTGCCCCATCACAGAATTTGGGAACTGAGAGGCTGCAAAGTCCTACCATCCTCTTGGGGGTTCTTAAGCATATTATTGATATAACTACAGGCTGGCAGCAGGAAGCATGATATCTTTTTTGTTTGTAGAGCTACTGTGGATTCCTGGTTGCTATAAAACATTGATATTCTCTTTCATAATTCACATAATAGTTTTTTTTAATCTCTTGCAAGACTATTGGACTTTCACAAAGCACTTCAGCTCAGTGGAATAATTATAACTGATGTGGCTACAGATTTATTCTTCCTTGCAACAGCTTGCATACTGTTGAATCAGATTGACCTTCATCTATCTAATAACAGGCAGTTATAGATAAGCTGTCATACTGGACCATGCTGCAAGCAGAGACCTACAAGCATTGGGCTGATACATAGGAGTGAGGGGTGACTCATGGCATAAAACCTTATTTCAGAGTAAGAAGCATTAAAAATCAAAATGTTGTTTACTTCTTTCACTTTATTCACCTGATTAGTTCAAACGGATAATGTACATTTACATTTGAAGGGTGTGGTAGGTGTATGTAGTACATACAGTAAGCAGTGTGTACAGATCGTGAAATGAGTATGTAGTATGCAAGCTTGGCTGGAAAAATTGACTAGCAATACTGACATATAAAGGTAATGATAGCAGTTATATATAGCTTGCCATTTTCCAGATCATCAGCTTCCTGGATACACAGTAACAAAAACCCATCCAGCAATGGACAGGTTAAGGGAGGGATCCTACTCTGCAGATATCTGTTTTGTCTGGGCTGCTTATCAGTTAGTGAAAATACTCTTTACATTTGCACTTGATGTCAGGGCAGCCTGTAATCTATTGTTTCACCATATACCCATTTAACATGGAACAGAAAATGCTGACTGGAATTTATTAATGCATTTATAATGGGGTGTGGATAAAATAAGTGGTATCTACATAAAATTAAAGCATGCATACCACCGCTCCCCTGAGGAATGTGATTGTGCTTTGACATCCTGTGAGGAGGAAAAGAAGGTCCTCCAGAAATTGCAATTCTATACCTTGCATTCGTATACCTGGCAGTGGGTGCCCATTTGGAAAATAATGATCAAATAGAGTGGTTTGCCATCAACTTAAGTGCATTTTCAAGCCAATCGAAACTTAAGGCTCTAGACTACAGTAGGGCAGGCTTTGGCAATTGAAATAGTATCTCAGTAAAGTTCTGACTATGAAGGTGGAGCATGGGGTTATATCAAGGCTGTCATTAAAGAGACAAATAAATAACTATAAACATAGGAAAACCACTGTAGGTCTCAGCTGGAATGGCTTTGAAGGTAGTCAAAAGCTTAGTATTTAGGAGGTGTAAGGAAATCTGGACAAGGAAGGAGAGGACATTTTATCACTTAACACGCAAGGATATGGCTATAGCAGTATAAGGGCAATGGATCAAGTAAAAGAAAATAGCAGATCCATGTTTCCATCAAGAAAGAAGATATGACTTCATTATAGCACCTGGGGGGGGGGGGTAATGTAGCTAAAAAGGAAGTTGGAGTATTATGTGGAAAAAATAGAATTGGTAAATGGACACTTTCAAATGTTTATAGAGGAAGAGGAGATATATTTAACCGAACATGGCTAATAAGTTAGTATAGGATAAGGGATTCAGTCCCATTTTTAGTTATATACATGACAGGTACCTTACAGGATGCACAGTACCACACCCTGCCACCCCACCAGGCGTTAAGCAAGTATGACAATATTGCATATCTATATCTATATATATATATATATATATATATATATATATATATATATATATATATGCATATATTTTTTTCTTTTTTCCGTGGAGTTGTTTATCTGAAACATTGCAGTTTCAGTATTATCTTCTCATGGGTTATCATGGATCCAAAGATTATTCTGAATTTTTGCAGTTTGTTGAGAGAAAGCGAACGTTGAAGGCAGTTCAGCAGAGCACAATAAAATTAGTAGGTGGACATCATATATAAGAGAGAGAGTAAATTTCAGATGGTTTCAACATTTCTGTTGTTGAGGAGAGGGCACGAGGTTGGGCGAAGATGGAGCATGATAACTTTTTCAGTTGAATCTAAGTGATTACAGTAAATGAGATGCCTTTTTTAGGCAATGCCAATTTGGCAAACCTACAGACACAGCAAAATCAACTCAACTGATCCTCAAGGTGTTACTCCTCCATGCCAGGAGCCTAAATAAAAAAAAAAAACCTCTCCCTCCATGCCCTGCGCCACTTGAAAATATAGACATCTGTGTGGTTACCTAGGCATGGTTTAAAGCTTCAGAGAGTACCCCATCAGTACAATGTTTGAGCACCTTCCACACTTTTAGATCAGTAGCTGCCCAGACAAGGGCTAAAGGTGAAGATATCTCAATATACATCAGTAACAAGCATACTTCTATGGTGGTCAGACAGGATGGCATGCTGGAGTTTCTCCACATGCAGATCACCATAGACTAAAGCCTATACTATATCCTAGCCAGCATGTCTAAGAAGCTCATAACACATACTTGGATCTACTGGAGACACTTAAACATTCAGCCTAACACCCTACTCATGGGAGACTTTAATTACTCCTCTATTGACTGGGAATCCTACATGGCCTCAGATCTGTAGCCACACAGATTTCTGGACTTCTTAAATGCAAACACCCTTGACCAAACAGTGAATATGCCCACTAGAGGCTCCAGCATACTGGACCTCGTGCTCACAAATATGGGAGAATGCTACTCACCAATGTCTCGTCCACCCTGGTAAGGGCTGACCATAAAGCTGTCTCATTCAAAATTAACTCCATAATCCCATTTATACCAGTAAAGGTTAGGAACTATTTCAAGGCAAATTACCTTTTATTATGTGATGGTTTGTATTGCTCGTCTTGTCTCAACATAATAGACAAGTCTTCGTGGGCTGTGTTCAAGCAGCTTTATTATGTACAGGCACATTACTGTTATAGCTATTAACTTCAACTTAAGTAACTTATATACAAACTAACCACATTCATTCTCACGTGCTTAGTCTCTGGCTGCACTTTCAAAATGGCACTAAGTACAACACATGCCAGTTATTTATATGTGCATGTTCATCACTTGCTATGCTTCTTAAAGACACATACACACTGTGCTTTACATCCTCCCTCTTTTTAGAAAATGTGATACAGAGGATATCAATTAACATGCAAGTGGTACAAATAGCTTTTTGTCATGTATTATACAAAACAATGTATGTATATACAGTTATGCCCAAGTCGCCGTGTATCTCGCAGCCAGTCGGGACATGTGACCAAATCATGTGATGTAAAATTGGGAATCGGGCTTAGCAACTGGACCTATTTCTTTACAATGTTTGACCTCCAGAGTGTCAGGAACATTCTTAGGACTGGAATCAGATGGTGCGACATGTTCTTGAACATGAACAATGTCTGAGTGACTCTGAGACTTAGAGTCTATACACTGCAATAACAATTCTGGTACAGGAAGGAGATGTGATTCCTCCTGTACTTCATACCCTCAGATTCTGCAAAGTAGGATCTCAGCTTGGTGCATACACCTGTTACCTGACAAATCCCGGTGAAACCTTTCGCTGTTTGTATCCTAACTGTATCTCCTTCTTTCAATGGACGAAGAAATCTGCTTGATTTGTCATAACTGGATTTCTGGATAGAATGCTTCTTGAATAATTGCGCTCTGACAGTTCTGTTGTCTTTACCATTAGGCCTCAATAAACTGGAACCAATAGGCAATGTTGTTCTGGTTGCCTGGATAGAAGTCTCTGAGCAGGCAAGCCAAGTATATAGTCACGTGGTATGTTTATGAGATTAAGTAGATTCAAAACGATATCGGTATTGTCATGCTTTGACCTTCCAAGTAATTGCTTTGCACTCTGCACTGCACGTACAGCTAGTCCATTTGATTGTGGATATTCTAGACTACTAGTAACATGTACAAAGTCCCATTCTCTTGCAAATTTCTGAAATAACTGACTAGTAAACTGAGTACCATTGTCAGAAATAACTTTGTTTGAATTACCATGGACTGAGCAATGACATTTCAACTTGGTAATAACAGCAGTGGATGTTAGATTAGGTAGTAAGTCAATCTCAAACCAGTTCGAATAAGAGTCTACTAATACTAAATAATGCTGATTGTTCCACTCAAATATGTCAGTGGCAACCGTTGACCAAGGTAGTTCAGGAACTTGACTTAACTGAAGTGGTTCTCTTCGCAAATGCAGTTTAGTACTAGTGAGAGACCAGTTGGCACAATGGTTAAGGTCTTCGCCTCCCATGCACAAGGTACAAGGTATGATCCTGACCTCCGACCAATGTCTGTTTGGAGTTTGCATGTTCTTCCTGTGTCTCCATGGTGTTCCTCCCATGTCCGAAAAACATGCTGAGTGTTTCCATCTCAAACTCACCAATGAATGGAGCTGTGGGCAGCAGCACAGACTCTACATGGTGCACAGACCAAGCACTTTGGGCATCTACTGTGATGCACTGTATCCTCAACATAGGAGAACATGGATCACAGACTGTGCAACGTGGCATGGCTAGCCAATCGGTGTAAAATATGGCTCTAGCTGATTCGGTCATGTTGACTAATGTCCCCAAAATGGGCATGGGTAGTTACCGGTGATAACTGGATTGAGGACCCAGCCTACTCTGACCTACATCAGGGACCCATGCTGATGGTGGGAGGGGTATATGTGCCCCTACTGGCCAGTGTGTGCCTGCCATAAAGACCAACAGCCCTGCCAACCTACCAAACATAAACTGAAAATTGCTATGTTTGATGTAGGTTCACTTACAGGATGCAGTTTGGCAGTGGATGATATGAAGGAGGCTAGACATCCTATGTATCCAAGAGACAAGATGGAAAGGCAGTGCAGCAAAGCCACATGGCTTGGGATCCAGACTCTACTACTCAGGAGGGGGACATGCTAGAAATGGTGTAGGAATTGTGGTGGGAGAGAGGCTTCAGAAGGCAGTGAGAGATATCATCAGAATTAATGACAGACTCACGGCAATCAGACTCCAGTGTAATGATAGGGCAGCATTCATAATCTCAGTCTATACCCCACAGCAGGGTTGTGATAGTGAAGAAAAGAGTGCATTCAGACAGCAGTTGCTGGACCTACTAGACAAAGCAGGACAACATGAATTGGTGTTGATAATGGGTGACTTGAATGCACATATTGGGACAGACAGAACAGGATATGAGGACTACCTGGATCCACATGGGTGGGGCAACAGGAATAAAGAAGGAGAAGCCATTCTAGACTTCTGTCTGGCAAATAGCTTAATAGTAGCCAACACATGGTTCAGAAAGACAGACAGTCACAAGATCACATACAAGAGATCACATACAAGCGTAGCCAACATGCAACTCAGGTAGACTTCCTCCTAGTAAAGAAAAGGCACTGGGGTAGAATCCATGATTTCAAAGTCATCCCCAGTGAAACAGTCAGCCCATAGTATAAACCACTAGTTACGCAGGATTGTGGCACTGAATCAAGAGAGATGGTGACAGTTGACATGATACCCCAAACCCATGTAGAAAAAAATGGGAAAAAGGGGGATGATGATGATGATTTAGTACTATTGCCTACTAAACAAGAAGAAAGCACTTTATCAATGTCTTTCACTAGTGAAGGCCAAATTATTAGTTCTCTTGCCCTTCTTTTGGTAGAGTCAGAACCTGGGTGACTACGATGCAAAAATCTGGATATATTCATGTTGTAAGGAAGCAGAACAACAATTTTTGGACCTTTGAAAATAATGCCATCTTCCATCAACATCTCATGTCTGTAAGGAAAATAGGTTTGCACTTCAGGTGGTACACTATATTGTTTTGATGGACATCCAACATTAATGTAGTGGCTGAGCTTTTGATCAGTCTTTGTATGATCTCTCAGCCCATCAAGCCTCATAGCTGAAAAATTATACACTGCCATTACATCAAAGTCAAAATTCTCTGTGTCAAGCTGTTCCATTGTATTTCTGGGCAATCTAGATAAGGTATCAGTCAGATAAAGAAGTCTGCCTTTTGTATAGACCATTTTGAAGTTGTACTTTTATGATTTGAGCATCATTCTTTGTAATCTCGCCAGAGTGGAATGCATAGGCTGCTTTAAAAAGGTAACTAGAGGTTGGTGTTCAGTTTCAGTTTGAATAGCTCAACCACAGATATAATCATGAAACTTTGAACATGCAAATACTATTGCCAAAAGTTCTTTCTCAATTTGAGTGTATTGCATTTCAGTTTGGGTAAGTGTTCTAGATGCATAGGCACTAGTCTGCCTTCCTGAAGAATAACTGCACCAACATCAAATTTTGAAGCATCACAGGAAATAGTCACTGATTTATTGACATCATAGTATCTTAATGTAAGTGGGGTGGCAATTTTCTGCTTAAGGTCTTCAAATGTCTTCTGGTGCTGTTCCAACCAAGACCATGTAACATTTTTGTGCATTAGCACTCTTAAAGGTGCTGTCAACTCACTGAAGTCTGGTATAAACATGCCTAGATAGTTGACCATGCCAAGAAAATGCTGTAGAGCTTGAATATTATCTGGTACTGACATCTCAAGAATAGCTGCTTACTTAGAGGGGTCTGGTCTTAAGCCAGTGCTGGTAAAGAAATGACCTACATATTTAACTTCTGGAAGTCTGAATTTGCACTTTAGAGGGTTGAGCTTTAAGTTTACTTCACATGCTCTGTCTAGAGCTCATAAAGGTTTTTGCTTCACCATTGCCTCCAACCAATAAATATCTACTATTATGGTACAAGAATAACCTGAAAAGTTTTGCTCCATTGCATGCTGGAAGACTTCACTTGCAGAATTTATTCCAAATGGCATCCTCAGAAATCTATATATGCCAAACGGGGTGCCAAAAGTGGTCAGTAATGAGGATTTGTGATCAAGAATCACTTGCCAAAATGAACTTTTTGCATCTAAGACAGAAAAATAGTGGCATTTGGTATTATGGCTGTGACCTCTTCAACTGTATGCATTGGATGACGTGGTCTCTTTAATGCTTTGTCCAAATCTCTTGGGTCAATACATATTCTGATTTAATCTGAGCCTTTCTTGTGGGCTGCTACCATGGATGACACCCATTCAGTTGGTTCAGTAACTGGACAAATTACACTTTGCTGCACCATTTTATCCAACTGAGCTTTGACTTTATCTTGCATAGCTATTGGAACTTTTCTCATTGGTCTGACTACTGGACTGGCCTCTGGGTCTAATGGAAAGTTTGCCCAACTTGTCATCAAAAACATGAACATACTCTGAGAAAATGGCTTCAGTAAAATTGGAACTAGGAGATGTGCTTCTATAATGAAATTCTTTGGAAAAAGAAAGCAGATTCATTCTCAAACTGTCTCTCATACCCAATAATAACTACACACATCTTTGAACTACATAGAATAATAAGCTGTAACAGTTCTTAGCCAAATTACATGAAAGTACTACTGAGCCTTCAGTCTAAATTTCTTCACCTCCATACTCAACATGTTTCGCACTACTAGCCATACTGAGTTGCTCATTAGTTCTCACCTTAGCAAATGTGTCTGCTGATATAACATTACACTTTAAACTAGTGTCTATTTTGAGCTTGGTGGATTTACCATTGATCTGGACAGTACAAAACATTTCATTCTTTACCAGTAAATTCACTGTGTCAACCCTTTCACCAGTTACTGATACACCATCTACATAGAAAGTGGACTGCTGCAATTCTACTTGATCAACTTGCTTTTTTGAGTGACCTTTCTTTGTAACTGTGTGAGGCCTACTTGATTTGCAAAACCTTTGAAAATGGTTCCATTTTTTTCACTTGTGGCATTGCTGACCAAATTCTAAGCATTTTTCTGTCTTAAACTCATGATGTGCACCACAATTGCGACAGTTAACAATAAAGCTAGATTTGGGTTTTGCTGACTCATGCTTGTACTGCAATGAGTATGTTCCTTTCTTAGAACCTGCTGGAAAACTACGTGGTTTCCCTGGCGAACCAGCAGGGGCTGTGGCTGCCATGTACTTAGGCCTGCTTCTGTTTGCCACATTGCATGCTATCTACATTTGCTCTGGAGCCTGCTGAAATCACGCTTTTGTCACTTGCAAGCATACTTGTCTGCCTTTCTGTAACTTTATGAATTTGACAAATCTCAATGTCTTTACTCAGTGTTAAATCACTGTCATGAAGCAAAATCTTTCTCATACCAGCACTATTAATACCGCACATGAGCCTGTCCTTTATCAACTCTTTTATGTCACCAGACTGACACATTTTAGCCTTGTTTCTCAGGTCTTTGTTTCAACTTACATCAGCTCAGATTGAGCTTTTAAATAAGGGTTTATCATTCGTCCCTGCAAGACGAGCAGACCAAGACAAGTTGCTGAAGGATCTAAGAATGTTAGGTAGATCTTTGACTCTAAAATCTACCTTTAATTCAAATAATACAAGTATGACCAATATCTATAGGAAACCTAGCACATTCGTGCCTTTACCACATCCAGTGATTCAGACTTTTATTAGTACATGCGAAGACCAATTTAGACAATGTTTTCTTACAGGGACTAAATCGGCTTTCTGTAATCTGACTCAAGAAGACTATGTAGCACTAAATGAACTGAAAAACTTACATTCTATTGAAGTTAGACCTGCAGATAAGGGGGGTAGCATTGTAATTTTAGACAGGGATTTGTACACTCAACAAATGAGATTGTTGTTATATGATGCTAATACTTATCAGAATGTCTCTAAGCTGATTGTAAATGGTATAATGGAAAAAGTTTCTTTTTTAGTTTTTGATTTACTTATGACTGGTCTCATAGATGAGAATCTTTTCAATTATTTTAATGTTGAGCAACCCCTTTTTCCAACTATATATGGGCTACCAAAAATCCACAAGAACTTGGTTCTACCACCCATGCATCCCATAGTTTCGGGTAGAGGGAGGTGTACGGAACTTTTGTCGATTTTTATAAAGAATACTTTGCATCCCCTGTTGGAACAATGTGACAGCATTTTGAAGGATAATAAGACCTTTTTGGAAAGACTTTATGTTCAAATGTTGGTTGTTGGTAGGGATTATATTTTTGTTACGTTAGATATTGAGTCTTTATTTTCTAGAATCCCCAATGACTGGGGAGTAGATAGCATTAGGTCATTCCTGGTTGAGAATAATTGCTTTACGGGAGACATGTTCACACTTATTTGCTCTCTACTTGATATTGTGTTAGAAAATAATGTCTGCATCTTTGAACGTGAATTTTTTCTGTAGAAGGTTGGCATGGCTATGGGCACTCTTGTGCAAATAGCTATGCAAACCTAGCACTTGTACAATGGGAAAAGACTTATTTATTAACATGTGAGAATATTTATTTTGATTGTATCCATTGGTACGATTGGTTTGTGGATGATATTTTTTTGTTATGGCAAGGGACTGTGGAACAACTAGAACATTTTATTGAATTTCTACATCAAATGACTAGTTTCCTTAGATTCACACATAAATATTCTGCTGAAAATATAGATTTTTTTAGATGTTCGATTGCGCAGGTCTGATCTAGCTAACCTTATACTAGTATTTGCAGGAAACCTACATGGAAATATGTTCTTTTACACAAAAGAAGCATGCACCCTAGACATGTCTCTCGTAATGTTTTGAAGGGCCAAGTGTATAGATTGTTACGCTTGCACAACGATGATCAAACTGCTCATAAAGCCCTTGAATTATTGAAACAGGAATTTCTTGAGAGGGGCTACACTGGTCCTGAGATAGACGTATGTATCTCAGAAGCCTGGACACAGAGGGAAGGTAAGTGTAAACCTCACTTTGAGGCTGGTCAGTCCAGTAATGACCCAGTTGTGTCGCCAGTTATCTACAGAGATATTTTTAGGGTTTCACTACAATATTCTAGTGACATCACCAATTTTTGTGATATTATTAAGGATAATTGGAAATGTCTGAATTGTGTACCAGAACTCAGAGGGAAGATTGGTGAGACACCCCATTTCTCTTTTAGGAATAACAAGTCCTTGAAGAAGCATCTTTGTTATAGATCTTCCTCTGTTAACAGTAGGATAGAGTCTACTAGGACTGGCACCTTTCCCTGTAGGAATTGTTCAGCTTGTAAGTATATTAGTACCCACCAAACATACACACATCCCAACATCACACATCCCAACATAGATTTTACCATTAATGTTAGTTTTTATGCTGATTGTAAAACAGCTAACATTGTTTACTTTGCTTCCTGTCAGTTATGCCATGTTTTTTACATAGGCAAGACTAATAGATCCCTTAAAGAAAGGGTTTTAGAGCACCAAAGAGACATTAGGAATTAAAAAAGAAAGCAATGCTATGGAATTACATACTTTAAAAAATGGGGTAACACGTTTTTAAATTTTTTGTACTCCAGGTTTTAGATTTAGATATGAGGGGCGGTGGCCTACCCAATCATACAGAAGCAGCAGAACAGAAATGGATACTGCTTCTTAATGCAGAGAGACCTCCAGGTCTCCATGGTGTTTTTACTTTAAAACCTTTTTTGAAGGCACACCCTCTGAAACACTAGTATAGTCTTTTTAATTAGAGGCTGGTCTTTTATTGGTTTGATTGTTTCTTTGTAATCTTATTTAATTGCTTTCTTGCTGTATTGAGAATGTCTGATGAAGCGGTGTGATAAATGTGAAAGCACTTACTTTGTTTTACCTTGTTCTCTTGTGTATTAAAAGCTGGCTTTATTTTAAGCCTTGCAGGCTCAGTAATTTTATTTTATTTAGATTTGGGTTTTGCTGACTCATGCTTGTACTGCACTGGGTATGTTCCTTTCTTAGAACCTGCTGGAAAGCTAAGTGGTTTCCCTGGCAAACCAGAAGGGGCTGTGGCTGCCATTTACTTAGGCCTGCTTCTGTTTGCCACATGTTGCATGCTATCTACATTGGCTCTGGAGCCTGCTGAAATCAAGCTTTTGTCACTTGCAAGCATACTTGTCTGCCTTTCTGTAACTTTATGAATTTGACAAATCTCAATGTCTTTACTCAGTGTTAAATCACTGTCATGAAGAAAAATCTTTCTCACAGCAGCACTATTAATACCACACATGAGCCACACTACACCTCAAGCAACACATAGCCCTTCTAAACCCACACCACCAACACCCACATATAGCAACACTAAATCCACATATGCAGAGGCCCTTAACTGTAACTTGCCCAAGCAACAAGGACCTCTGAAGCTGAAACGCAAACACCAATCACAACCAAAGTGTCACATATCTCACAACACCAGTGTGTCACCCAGCAACAGCCCCTAAGGCAAGACAACGTACCTAACACTTTAGTTATAGGTGACTCTATAGTCCGGCACACTGAAGTCTCACTCACCAGGTTGAACAAGGAGAAAATTACAGTCAGCTGCCTGTCGGGTGCCAGGATCCATCACATAACGCATGCACTCAAGTCACTCCACAGCAAGTACAAATATGACTCTGTTATTGTCCATGTTGAAGTGAATGACGTGAGATGTACCTCCCTGGACTACATGAAAAGAGAGATGAAAGAGCTCTTGGATCATGTGGCCCAGGCATGTATGACCCTAACCCTGAGTAGCATCCTGCCTTTGCCCATAATGATACCACAATATAAGGACAAAATGATTGACTTCAACAATTGGCCAAGCTTCTGGTGTCATTCAAAGGGGATCCAGTATCTGTCTGCCTGGGACGACATGATCGACAGACCATGAAGCTTTGCCAGAGATGGTCTGCACCTGTCGCCCCTGGGATTCAGGTTACTGGCTAAGGCTCTTGCCACCCCTATAGTGCCTTTTTTAAGTAAAGTTCAGAGGACAAAACCACCACCATAACAGGTACAAACATGCAAAATCTGAAGGTAATGCTACTCAATGCTAGAAGTCTAAACCTCAAAATGCACTCTCTCGAGGCACTCCTAAAAATGGAGAACATCGATATCTGTGCAGTAACTGAGACCTGGTTCAAGGCTCCAGAGAGCATCATACCAGGCTACAACTCTTACCACACTTTTTGGCCACCAAACCAGGACCGAAACACTAAAGGTGGAGGAGTGTCCGTATTCACCAAGGATATTCACACCACCAGGTTAGTTGCCCAACACAATTCGTCTGAAATTCTCCAGGTGCAACTAACACTAGGTAAGACTGCAATCTAAACTGTAGCTTGCTACAGATCTCCCACCATGCCCCAAGATTCTCACTACACCTTTCTAAACATACTGGAAAATATTAAGATAGAACCAAACACCCTAATACTGAGTGATTTTAACTACCCTACCTTTAACTGGGAAAACTACTCGTGTACCAACACCTTTGCCCAACGGTTCTTGGAATTCATAAATTCCAACACCCTGGATCAACTAATCCATAGTCCCACCAGGGTCTCCAATATCCATTACCAACACAGGAAATTGATGCTCCACACCTATGGTCACCCCCTCGTTAGTCAGGTCTAACAATAAGATAATCACCATTAACGTTCACATCTCACCCCCATCCCCCAGTAAGAAAACCTCCATAAAAAACTTCTCCAAAGCCAACGTCATGTTACTCAAGTCAGAAGTGACAAACTTCATGACACCCATGCAGATGGGAACTGAAAGTTCGATTGCTGAATCCTACACTAAGGCACTGTACGAGCACATCCACTCATGCATGAATCGTGCCATCCCAAATAGAACCAAGATGCTCTCCTCCAAAAAATGGAAGCCAATCTGATGATCCCCTGCCATAAACAAACTGAAACTGTTGCAAAAAAGAGGAAAATCCCAAGATGCAAAAAACTCCCTTACCAGCCTCAGTAAGAAACTGAGATCTCTCATAAAATCCCCCAAAGCTAGTTATGAAAATAAAATTGCCAAAGATTCCGAAGACAACCACAAGGCATTCTATAACTATGTCAAGACTCTAAATGGCAATGCTCAGATCTGCTCTGAGCTAAAACAGAATGGCATTAAATATACTTATCCCAAGGATATTGCCAATATCCTGGCAGATCGATTCAGTGCCAACTTCACCCCCCTCTCACCCCCTAAATGGCCCATCTCAATACCGGAAGATTGCCAAATTCCAGTAATAACGGCCACACAGGTAAAAAACACACTCTCCAAAGCTAAGAATACATCATCCATGGGACAATATGACATCCCGAGCTGTGTACTACATGAACTACAATATGAACTGGCACCTCACCTAAGTGTCATGTTTAATCATAGCCTCACCTCAGGTTTTGTGCTCACTGCATGGCGCAGAGCTACAGTTATCCCACTCCACAAGGGGGGATCCACCTTGGATCCTGGAAACTATAGTCCCATCAGTCTGATGAGCCTTATCTGCAAGGCCACGGAGCTTATTATCATGGAACTTATAAACAAAGACATTGTCAACCTTCAAACACTGGACCCCACCCAGTTTGGGTTCGTGAAGGGCCGATCTTGTCTACTGAACCTGATTGACTTCTTTGAATCAGTCTCCAGAGCCATGGACAAGGGTAAGGTGGTCCACACAGCCTATCTAGACCTCGCCAAGGCCTTTGACACCATCCCCCACTCTGGAATCATAGATAAACTTACTAAGCTGGGCATTAATCCCTACATCACCCAATGGGTTGCCAACAGCCTTACTGACAGAACCCACAATGTAAAAGTAGCCAACTCCAAATCCAGCTCCAGACAAGTAACAAGTGGAGTACCTCAAGGTTCAGTCCTGGGACCACTCTTGTTTGGCATCTACTTCTCTGAAGTACAGGCCAACACTAAGGGACTCTGGCTAACAAAGTTTGCAGATGACTGCAAACTGGGAGCCATTATTGAATCCCCAAATGATGTGGATACTCTACAAAAGGGCCTTACAGAAACAGATGCTTGGTGCCAGAGCCATGGACTCAAGCTCAATGCCAAGAAATGCATAGTTATCCCCTTTGGGAAAAAAAAACATGTACCCGTGAATTACCACATAGGTGGCAGTACACTAAACACTGAAAGTGTGATAAGAGACTTAGGGACACAGGTGGACAGTGGTCTCACCTTCGATAACCACGTCGCCACAACAGTCAGGAAATCCTTCTATGTGGCACACCTCATCACTAAGGGCTTTCATCCAGAAAAAAGGAGGTCATTGTCCCACTGTACTCATCCCTCATTAGACTCATTATAGAATACAACGCCCCATTTGGTATGTACCTCTCAAGACATCTGCAACAATTGGAAAGGCCACAGAAATACCTCACTAAAAGAATCACAGGCCTAAAGCTGATGCCCTAAGCCGACCACCTTAAAAAACTCCAGCTATACTCTGTCACATATCGTCTACTCAGAGGCGATCTCTGCTTAACATACAAGGCCATGTCAAACCCAGAGCTGTTGGACATGCTACACTTAAAGCAATCCCAATCCCTCAGAGCCACATGTTCCAGGGATCTAAACTTTGTCATCACAATAAACAAAACATGCTGGAGGGATAGGTTCCTGACCCAGAGACTCCCCAGACTCTGGAATAGACTGCCCATACATGTCAAGTAGAGTGCCTCTTTGGCCCTTTTCAAAAGGCACCTTGATGATTGGATGGGAGAAAGGAAATTCACCCCGGGGATCATGTCAGTTGTCCTGCTAGACAGGGGTCCAGGGAAGTAAATAGTGTGGGAAGAAATAGCCAGGGAATTGTTATGGCTAGGCTTGTATAGGCCCTAGGGCTGATAGTCTAGTACCAACCTATGAATCTGTCCTTTATCAACTCATCTTTTATGTCACCAAACTGACACATTTTAGCCTTGTTTCTCAGGTCTGTAATATAAGCTGCAAAAATTTCCCCTGTTTTTGATCTCTTGTGTAAAACAAATGCCTCTCTAATGTAATATTTGTCTGGGGGTTGCACATTTCCCTGAATTTGAACTTCAAACACTCAGGATCTTCCCTTGATTCAGCCTGTACATTAATATGACAGTTTTAACCTTCTCCCTCATATACTGCTGGTGCATACACAAATGAACACCCTCTTTCAATGGCCTTTGACCCAGCTAGGTTTAGCAAAATGAATGCAGTGGTCGGTGTGTGCATCTTTGTCAGAATAAGCTGCTTGAATAAAAATATTGTACTCTTGCTCAAGTACTCTCCAGTTCTCTGCATTAGTCTGATGAAATGCAAGTGGTGAGGGCTTTCAAAATCCATCTGCCATATTAACACATACCAGTGAAGGGTTTTGCAAATATGCACGAATACACACATACACCTATGCCAGAAATTTATGCAAGTATTTGTAACTTTAGCCAATGGCACAACAAGCCTCTGAATGACTGAATTTTGTGAAATAAGTTTCTCAGGCACTGTAACACATTCAAAATTGTTGAAGAACAAAAGTCATTTATCATCATTTTAAGAAACATCTGAAATAACTAAACTGTGTGAATGAATTGAGCAGAAGAAGCTCGGAGTAAGAAACTTTTCAAAGTAACTGCACTTTGCGAATAGACAGTACATAGCACGCTGAAGCTTCTCCAAAATGGCTGTACTTTGCCAAATAACTCTTTACAATGCAAGAAACACTCTGTAATGGTTCCACTTTGCAAATTAAACACATCCAGTACAAGAAACTTTTCAAAATGGCTGTATTTTGCCTGCACTTTACAACATAGTTGCACTTTGCACACAAACTCTTCTAAGTACATGCACAGTAATAAGCACACACTGTAAGCACTTTTACACACTTTCCCCAGGATTCATGTAGCTTGCGCCAGATGCAGGTGTAGCGTCGGCGTTCTAACACCAAATATGGCCATCGAGCAATTCAGGTACAAGCTGTTTCCATGTGCACTACCTGCGTACGCTACGCCCGCACAACTCCCAGGCCCTGTATGCTAATTACCCCATTTGCAGCAGTGTAGCATGCAAATGAAGGTATGTAGCGATCCAGGAAGTGGTGCAGACGTAGTGTAAGCATGCAGAAATGTAAACCATAGAAAATGTTTTACATTTTTGCAAACATAAAATCATAGCCAAGACAGCCAACCAAACACATGTATTATATTGTTAATATATGCCAATGGCTAAATATATAGCCATTGGCATAAAAAACATGTACAAAATATAAAATTAACATTTAATATATATAGTCGCACTATCGCGATGTGGAAGCGCAGGGCAGCAGTGAGCAAAAGGGATTGCAAGAAAATGTAAAAATATAGAATAAAACTGTAATTAAACACATATCACGATTTCCCCATAATAGTCAATGGCAGGCATGCTACACCATACTATGATGCAAGGGTTGCTAAGGGGCTGTAACAGTGTTATGCATATTAGTTAGGAATTAGTAGGCAATGTCATGCAAATGAAAGGAGTAATAGTGAATCACAGATTCCCCACTGGTGTAAGGATGCACCTCACAGTGTAGCGTTATAACACCGAGGTGTGCCCTTGAGATAAAGATAACATCAAGACAGGGGGGTGTCGCCATTGCTGTAAGCGCATTGGAGCATTGCTAAACCAGTTTGCCCCCTAGCTAGGCAAAGCTGCAGGATAGGGGTGTGTTGAACTGGCCATAGCTATGTTTAGCTGAGAGTACACAAGGTAACCAAGTATGCATGTGAACAGAGGTGAAAACATGCGTAAACCTGGTAAACGGGTTTGAGCAGTGAGCACTGCAGCTGAAACAGGAAGGATATAGGAAAGTAATAAGGAAATACTGCAGCAGTGAAATTGGAGTACAAATCACTAATTAACACCTAGGAACCTACAGTGGGCCATTGAGAACAGCTAACAAGGCTGCAAGCAGCTACCTGCAGAACAGGATAGGGGAGGGGCTGTACTGCAAAAAAACAGTAAAGTGTCAAAGCAGAACAAAGCCGATTTGCAGTATATCAGCTACAAGGCACATTTTGCCATGACTAGGTAGAGAAAGTACAAAACAAAAAAGATGGCAGGTGGATGCATGCCTGATAATGAGAGGGGATATAGGTTTAAAAGTGAATTAAAGGGCAACAGATTAAACAAGGCAGGCAAGCAGATCTCCAGAGTAAAGACCCCACACTTGCAGTACTCATTGCAAAACCCATAATTAAGACATGCTGCAGCTGGAATAGCTCATACACACCCAATGACATCAGCAGCATCCATAGCACAATAGTATAATGTGTGAAAGCACCTCACACACATTTGTGTATTCCCATACACTCTGCACCAGTGGTGTATACAGATGGGTAACTTTTAGTATGTACATGTTAGGGACTGCCATAGCTTTGATCCACCAGCATGTGTTGGAGACTGAAGGTGGTGTGGAGGATGACGCACATGACCACCTCAGGCACCAGAGGAGGAGGAGAGTGTTCAGACCCAGGGTAAACTACCAGGGGCTACATAATCTGGAGATAGTAGAGCATTACAGGGTGGACAGGGACATCCTACAGCAACTTGTGGATCTGTGCCGGCCAAGCCTCAGAGCCAGAACAAACAGAGGGGTATGTGTAAGCCTGAGAATACTAGCTACAGGTACCTTTCAAAGGCCAACTGGGGATATCATGGGGATCTCACAGACACCAGCATCCAGGGTACTACACCACTTCCTGGATGCCATGTTATCACATGCCAGTGAGCACATATACTTCCCCCGAATGCAGGAGGCATTGGCCAGCAATATGCATCTCTTCCACTGTGTGGCAGAATACCCAGAGGTACTGGGTGCAATAGACTGCACGCACATACACATCAAGTCACCACCCAGTGAGCAGGGTAGGTGCTACATAAACCGCAAGGGATACCCCTCCATCAACTGCCAGGTCATGTGCATTGCCCAAGGCATCATCATGGATGTGTGTGCTGGCAACCCTAAAAGCTATCACGACTCCCACATCTGGCATGCCTCGAAGCTGTATCAGTTATTTGCCAGTGGGATATCCCAAATGGTCACCTGGTGGGGGGATGCTTGGTATGCACTGGAACCGTGGATGATGACTCCCATCAGAAATGGACACACACCCATGCCGGCATGCCATAATGAGGCATATGCACAAACCAGAATCATCATATGGCATGCGTTTGGGATGCTGAAATGATGGTTCCGTTGCTTGGACATATCTGGTGGAGCCTTGCAGTACTCTCCAGGCATGTGTGCCCACATCTTCATAGTATCTGCCATGCTACACAATATGGTCGTGCGGAAATAGCTGCAGCAGGGACAGAATGGTGAAGGCCCTCACAGCCCACCACCATTGCCAAGGGCCCCAAAGGCACAGAGGTACTCAGACCACGAACACTCTGAGCCAACCCCAGTAGGCAGATGGAGGCGTGCCCAGAATGCCCATGCCTTGGCAAAGAGGGAACATATAGCACACACATTGACAGTGTAGGCACCTAGGGAATGACGCCTTTCTCCACCTGAACACACAGTAAAAATGGATGGCACACACACAAGACTACCTGTAAATTGTTATGTATAGGCAGTCTACTGTGTGCATTCAACATAGGCAGCCCTCAACTATTGCACACACAACTGCCATTGGCACAAATTAAGTCGACACCTGAACAGTAAATTAAGCTATCAGCATGTGCTGATACTGTATGTATAGATTCATAGGTAGGTACTTGGCCAACTGCCAGAGGCCATTCATAAGCCCAGCCAAAATGTGTCAGCTTTTGCCACCCCATTGATTCATTAACTGCCCCTATGTGGAGCAGAACCAATGGTGGGATCTCTGGGGTGCATCTACAGTTCCCCATCCACTCTTCACGGTTTCTCTTGCAGAGTGTTAGTCAGAGGTTCTGTATAATGTAGTTAGAGATGTTGTTCCGAAGTATGGGGAGTGCCTGTGACAGGAATCTGTCCCTCCAGCATCTTCCAGTTATTGTTGTGGCAAGGTTCAGCTCACTACAGTGTGTGGCTCACTGTGACATGGATGGCCCATGACTATAGTGTGAAACATATGCAGAAGTATTGGGTACAGACAAACCCTGCACAAGAAGCAATGTTCAGAAATATAACAGCAGTACTCACACTTAGACCAAATCCTCTAGGCAGTACACACAATATATTACTGTTCGTTTCCATACAGCTGTTGCAATAGATTCCAAACAACACGTCCACACTGTCTTCCTCACAAGTAAGGCAAAGGGACAATGCCCAAGTGGAGTACTCAGTTATACTCCACTGTTGCCATGGTATTGGCTAAGGCAGTAGCAGCACAGCTGATGTGCATGTAATTAGCTACTTAGGAACACCAATTGGTTATTGGGATAGCACATGTTACTGATCTGTAACTATAAAAGGTTGCCTTGTCATACATTCAAACCATCTGTATCTACCTGTAGGAAAGTACAAAACACTGAAAGACAAACCGAAAACGAGTATTATACTAGTCAATAACACCTCCAATTACTAAGAAAGTATGTATGACATGTAGTATGCCTGTGTATGTAGTACCTGTTCTGTAAGAATTACAGTGTAATCAATGCATATAGTGGAAATAGCTATCTTGTAGCGATGTATTGTTGAGCAGTAGTAATGCTTGTAGTATTCTATGTGTATACTGCTGTAGGTCACAAGGCAAACTCCGCATACACCACAAGAGATGCTATGGGCTTGGAACTCACCAATTCGCTTCCAGCCACTGTTAATGTCAGGAGTGGTCAAACAAGTATGTGCTATAACAGGGGATAGTATATGTCGATATACTGTAACAGTCAACATATGAAGATGATGATGTCAAAGGTGGGCTTACCATGCAAATATGGTGTGCACTGTGGGATATTGTGCCAATAACTGTGTAATGTACAGTATTTTAGGCAGATCTGTATTCCATTCTACATAGCAGTTATGTTATGTTATGCAAATAGTAGTTATGTCTATTGGCAATTACAATACCCAGTAATAGGATACATATCATTTGTATTCATCTGACAGTTTAGCAGCATGATAGCAAAGATAATTGGAAGAGCTAGGTAACTATCCATGCACATAACACATGTAATATCCACCTCTCTAGTATCGTTTGCAAGCAATAACAGCTGTGCATGTGTGCATGTTATGCAAATGTGTAGTGACCCTTGTTACAGGGCTGGATCTCTAGTATCGTTTGCAAGCAATAACAGCTGTGCACGTGTACATGTTATGCAAATGTGTAGTGACCCTTGTTACAGGGCTGGACCTCTCTAGTATCGTTTGCAAGCAATAACAGCTGTGCATGTGTACATGTTATGCAAATGTGTAGTGACCTTTGTTACAGGGCCAGACCTCTCTAGTATCATTTGCAAGCAATAACAGCTGTGCATGTGTACATGTTATGGAAATGTGTAGTGACCCTTGTTACAGGGCTGGACCTCTCTAGTATTGTTTGCAAGCAGTAACAGCTGTGCATGTGTACATGTTATGCAAATGTGTAGTGACCCTTGTTACAGGGCTGGGACAAATGGCTATGTGCACACCTAAATAGAGTGGATATTGAGAGTAGAGACACACTGGTTGAACTACCAGTTTGTGTAGCCTAACCTCTCATTGCCAACCTAACAGCCACTTGCACATACTGTATGTAAGGTAGTGCACAGCACTGGTAATGAAACAAGTTGCATATCATCTTTAACTCCAGTGTAACATCTGCAGTAGGAGTGTAAGATGTAGGAGACAGCTGCCCATATGTAATAGCCGCTTCATATGTGATGGCTTACACTATCTGATTATATCCTGATCATGTTGATAGTGGCTATCAACTATAGAGTCTATTGATACATGACTCTGTTTGGAGAGTGGGTGTCTGTGCCCAACAGAACTCATGGTCCTGGTGGATATGTGAGTATATACCCAGAGAAGGAAACAGACCTGTAGACACTTGCATCATCTGTAATCAACTAACAGGATGTGATGTGCTCCTCAGAGGAAGATTGCTGCTAAAGGTAGCTACAATGTTTTCGTAATAGCCAGTGTTGTCACGTCCATAACACAAATGAGCATCACCGTCTAAAACATCTTCATAAGCACTAAGTAAACTAAATACAGTACTTGGTCCTTGTAGTACTGAATGCTGATACAGGCATGTCCACTAGTCAGCTACTGGTGTTTACTAATGTCAGCTTTGTGTATGTGGCCATCCTGGGGGAATGTAATCTCTATACCATGTACACTGCCAAACCCATCTAACAGCACACCCCACACATTCTTTGGGATGCTGCTGCTACAGGGGTAAGCTGGAAGGCAGCCCAGTCTACAGCCATGATTAGACTGGACAGTCATGAGGTGTAGGTTAACACATGCATCTAATCATCACAACCAACACATACACTTACCAGAACACAGTAAGGACACCCACACACACTACCAGAAATCACACACATTCACAGATGCTTCTAAGTATCTGGCCAAACAAGTGACCTCCCAAGCTGGAAGAGACAGACAACGAAATACACAAACTGTATGACATAGTTTGCATAATTGTGCCACACCGCAGAACACGTGGCTGGAAACATGCCCAACAGTACTCATTTGTGAATGCAAACTCTAGCACTATGTTATACACCAACCTATATGAAGGCATACATACTGTCAGCTGCTTGTCTGCCATGATTAGCCACATACCCATATACTCAGACCACCTTTTGAACTATACACGTGGCTCTAGCATATTCCATGTTGTTGTGCAGGACCTGTGATGCAGTAGCCTGGACTGCATGAAAACACATGTAGGAACTGTCAGGTCTTGTAGCCCATGCAGGTATGTCCCAAGGCCTGGGTAGCATTCTGCCATTGGCCAGAATGATACTGCAGTACAGGGACAAAAGGATTGTATTCCACAATTGTCTAGTGTACTATTTCGAGCCAAAGGGTATCCAGTATTTGTTTGCCTGGGATAACATGGTTGACAGACCATGATGCTTTGCCAGACAAGGCCTGCACCTGTCACCCCTGGGAATCTGGATACTGCTAGGTGCTCATGCTTCCCCTATAGTGCCTTCATCATGCACAGTTCAAGTGAAGGTCTACTGCTGTTACAGGGACAGCAAATCAATAAATTGTGGGTCTCACTACACAATGATACATGTCAGAAACACTATGGACACACATATGTCAATACCTAACATGGAGAACATATCATGACCTAGCCAAGTCGTAGGACACCATCACCCATACTGTGTTCCAGCTACACTGAGTAAACTAAGTGTATATTCCTATGTCACAGGAATGGTTGGCAACTGGACTGCTGGCAGAACCAACACTACAGAAGGTGTCTGACCAATACACATACATCAAACCAGTTCCAGCCACAGTAATACAGGGTTCATTCCTGGTACTCCGCCTCTTTGTTATCTATACCACACAGACTAACACAGAAGGCATCAGCCTACTGATGGTTGCAAATGACTATGAACTAGGAGCAATAGTTGACTCAATGTGTGCTGCGTTCAACATACAGAAGGGCCTTTGTGTGTCAGATGTGTGGTGTGTGATGTATGGCCACAATCTGACAGCTAAATATTGCATTGCCATCCCCTATGTTAAAAACCCTGTACCCATGAACTACCACCTAGGCAGCGGTCAACATAATGGCAATTGTGTGTGTATGGGATGCATCTGGACAGTAGCCTTTCCTTTGGTAGTTACTTCACCACACCAGTCAGGTAATCATATGTGGCAACCCTAATCATGACAGGGTACCATCCAGGAATATAGAGATAATTGCTCAGCCATACTCAACACTCATGTAACCCATAATAGATCACATATTTCCTTTAAGGGTTATTGCCCATGTGTAGATAGCCTACACTGCCCTTCCCAATCCCTAGCTGCACTATGTAGCATGCAGCCTACCCTGAATAAAGCCATGTCCAACCCAAAGGTGTTGGACATGCTACACTTAACACATCCTGATCCCAAATAAACACATACTTCATGGACATCCACCTTTCTAGTACAAGGATCACAACATGCTTGACAGATCTATGTCCCATACACTTAAGATACTCTTGCCATACTATGCATCCCTGTCCAGCAAAGCTGCACATCACCCCTCTCTGTGACATGGTGTGATGACCACATGCCAAATATATCAGTAACCCTGTGGATCAGTTCTGTGGCACTGCTTGAACTGGCCACTGAAACTTACATGTCTGTTGCCTACAGCTAGGTAACCTGTCTGCCTAGGCTCATAAATGGCCCAGAGCATACAGCCAACTAAATCGCTATGACCATACATGCTATAGTTCATATCCAACCCTGCAAATATCATCAGGCTAGCTATTGTCCCATGTGTTACACATGTCCAGCACAGGCAATACATGGCAGGATGCTACACAGCTGTACAGTGCCATGTAGATGTATATGGCAAAACACATACATGCTTGCAAGTCTGCAGGGTAACAGGTCATGTTGCTAACGGCTATGTATGACTATATATGTGACATATACACAGCATTAAGGTCAATTGGATTAATGTGAACACATCCAGGCATGCGCTGATAGGTAAAGACACCAGTACAGGCAAACAGACATGCCCACGTCAAGACAACATCCACATGGAGTATGAGCAATGTCATCACATGACACACACATATATGGCAATAACATCACATCACCAGTAAGTGTCAAATGTGTGTGACTTATACATGTCAGTGGTGTTAGTGTCATGTAGATTTGCAAAGACTTATTTGTAATCTTAATAAATGTGATACACTGGTATGCTCAGCTGTACTTCTGTACTTCTCTGTGACTTACTGTGACCTGTCTCCATCATTATGTCTTCCAGGTATGCCACGTATCAGGCTGCCAGCATACACTCGCTTGGAGGATGAGGCCCTCATCCCATACCTCCTCGACAACCATACAGCACTGTTCAGCCATATGCCACAGGATGCACAGCAGTGGGATGCTCTGTGGGAGGAACGCTGCAGGAGGGTAAATGATGTTGGCGGTCACAATTGCACCTATTAGCAGGTGCGCCGACACTGCACTGACCTCATAAGATGGGCAAAACAGTGTGCTAATGCAATCGCCAGGGAACAAGGTGCAACAGGTGGGGGGGCACTCACCCAGCCCTCACTCACATGCAACATCATGCGCAAGACATGCATGCACACATGCCACATACTATAGTCTGCTACTCTATGTATGCACAGTATAGTGTATTGTACTGGCTTATGTGTTAACATGGACATTGTACCCTGTAGCTATCACACAGGCGTGGATAATGATCTTACTGCTGTGACACTCCTGTTTAGGTACCTCTGGCATTTTGCAGTGACAGTAGCCTGTGTCAGGTGAGATTGTTATTATTTACCAGGCTTGATAATGCACAGATCATATTATGCTATCTGCCATAACACACGTACACATAATGTATGATGGTCCTGTTAATAGACACTGGTCCGACCTGCAATGCATCACAGTGGTTATCCATGTGAAACAATTGAAGACTATATGAAACACCTACACTAAACCTTCCAAACTGTCATTGCCAGATGTGTGGACAACTGTGAATACAATGATGGAGGTGTATTTCACTGTAGGGACATGTACTACATATCAACATTACACATGTTGGGAATACAAACAGTACTGTACAGAGAGCATATGTGTGCATATGTGTGCACACCCTCTAAATGTGTTGGAGCTGGAGTATGACCGGCCCACAGGATACACCCTTGTGGATTATACCCTTGCTATGAATATCACACAATGTCATGTGCTATCTGATGTCCATGACATGTAGTAGGCTGACTGTAGCACTGCTCAACTATCCTGCAAAACATGATGTCTCACATCCCATACATACCACCCTTTGTCTGCATTACCCTGTCCTCAGTGGAGCATATGACATCTATGGGTGTATGTCATATGGGATAACACTTACATGTGAAATAAGATGGCCATCACAACCATTGGACAGAACATATGTACACATGGTCATGGAGGATGGCCAGAGACATGAAGCAACACACACAGTAGAAGTGATGTACATGCATGTACACCCTGTTGTACATTTGCTCAACACAATACAACTATGGCCTTTGTGCAATGGTGATATTGCAGATGTAAAACACTAAACATCATAGAGGCCTGTGCACAGCTTGTGTAGGCATAACATGAAACCACCACATAA
This sequence comes from Protopterus annectens, assembly GCF_019279795.1. Lineage (NCBI taxonomy): Eukaryota > Metazoa > Chordata > Ceratodontiformes > Protopteridae > Protopterus > Protopterus annectens. The sequence goes on along the minus strand of NC_056735.1, from coordinate 1,648,348,407 downwards.
CATGTCTTGGACATCTTAAGTGTGTCATGACATGAAAACATTCACCTATACAGTATCCAAATACATACATGTGTTGCACAAAATACGCATACAACCACACAGGCCACAGATGCAGTACATTCACCTTGCTGGTGTCAGACATCACTGTCATGCCTGCTCCTCATGTGTGTGAGGTACACAGATGACATGTGGGACACAGAGTACTGCTAAAATAGCCATGTGTGGGCATAGTTGCTAGGCATCAGTAATATCATTGCAGATGTGCAGGGGTGTCATCCGTATACCCTTCTGTGACCTGTGTCACACATTCCACATTAGGGTTTAGTGGGTATACACCTCAGTGACGTGGGTCACATTCCACATTAGATATGTACTGTATGTGAATATAGTCATGGCTATGAACTGTGTCAGTAGCTCACACTGTATAGCAATTGTGATGCCACATGATGCCCTGCAATGACTATGCACATCAGCTCAATGTGCAGTATGTTACTGCATATTTATAGGGTGGACAGACAACATTGCGTCAGCTGAAGACCCATGTTAGTATAACACGTCCCTGCATTGGGACACCATTACCTTACAGTAGATTGGAAAGGACACCATTGTGTTACACATGTATGCATGTCATTCAACACATCAACAGAAGATATGTCATACTACATGTGATTGGCAAGGTCATACCCCACACGTCAGGCCAGTGTACTGTAAACCTGTGCTGGTCTGGGGCACCATTGCAAAGTAGGGACGGCCATGTCAAACATGTGTACAGCCACATGCACAATGTCTGTAGACTCAGTTCAGGGGTAGGCGGAATAATGTTGAACAGACACGCACTGCTTTGGGGGAGATATGCAAGCAAGGGCTCAGGCAAACATAGTATGCAGTTGACATACCCTTCTGCTCATGTCCTCACACATAGGGGTGGTGGCCAACACAAAGCATCAGTGGCAGATGTACAAAGGTCAGCGATGGTCTGTTAACATGTGGTGTATGTTGCACACACCATGACAGTGCGGTGCAATGGTGCAAAGTACATGCATTGTGTTGCAGATATGGGGCATAGGCTACTAACACAAATGGTGCAATAAAGGTATGTATGCTAACCACCACTATAATTGTTTAAGGTGCATGCTATCTGCTATAACACATGCATGCTGTTGTGTGCAACTCAGGGATGTATGATAACTACCACTATAATTGTCTAAGCTGAATGCCATATGCCATATCACCTGCATGCAGCATGTGTCGGTGTGTGTCTGTGTGTGTGTCTGTGTGTGTCTGTGTGTGTGTTTGTGTGCCTGTGTGTGTGTGTGTGTGTGTGTGTGTGTGTGTGTGTGTGTGTGTGTGTGTGCGTGTGTGTGCGTGTGTCTGGTTTAACTTGTAATGTACAGTTCTTGTCTTCCCCTCACAGGTGTTGATGTAGGTGCATTGCCCTCCTGCAGTCCACCTGATGTTAGTGTCCCCACAGACTCTAGCAGTGATGATGATAGTATGATTGAGGCACAGACAGGGTTGTCAGGGGCTGAATCTGTGCCATTGGTTGCCATTCCACCTGTATCCCTCTCATCCTTGCACACAGTTCCCCTGCCTACACATACCCCATCACCACTGGCCATAGAGGAAGGACAGTTGGTGGGTGGTAGCATGGAACAGGGAAGTGTGGAGACTATGGAAGGTGTGCCTAGACACCATGATCCCAGTCAACTGACTGGTGATGTCCCACACAGGCATGTGCCCAGTGCTGCTCGTAGGAGGACTGCTGGCCAACATGACAGTGCGATACAAAGCACATCAGATGGAGTCACCAGGCACATGTTTTGGGCTGCAATGGAGGCACAGGCACTTGCTGAATGACACAACAGAAAAGGTCAGAGACTTCAGAGGGCTGCTGTCTGTTCATTAACTGACAACATCCAGGCACTTGCAAGTGCTCACCATCATCTTGCAGATGTTTTGGATAGATGATTGGGTATCATGGTGGGAGTCCTTGACTGCGGCATGTCAATCCTCGAGTGTGGAATGTCTGTGCTGGAACATCTGGTGGGAGTGAGCCATCGGGCACGTGGATGTAGGTCAGCTACATCACCTGTTGAAGGTCTACGTGAACATGCTACTGCACATACCCACTCCCACAGTGGTGGTAGCAGCAGCAGTGCAGCTGGTGCTGTGCAGTCCACACCAGGACACAGCAGGCCACATGCACATGGTCCTGGACAGTCCCAACAGAGACACAATTCCAGTGGACATGCGTCATCAGATGGTACCCAATCTGGACCTCTGCCTGGTAGTGCCCGTGCAACCCCTGGCACACGCAGGTCACGTGGCCATAGCCAGACACCGTGAGCTGTGAAACCTGCCTTGTACAGTCTGCAGCTGTCAGTAATACCCCTGTGTAGGCCAGCCACATGCCAGACCTGTGTGCATGCATACACACACACACACCAGAAACAAATGTAGGGCACCTCAACACACACATGTAGAACATCCACACATGCCCAGTAATATCACAGGCCCTAACACACACACATGATGTCATTCAATGGCATAGCCTAGGCCTCTGGCAAACATTCTCATCATGTGCATATGATGATGCCTGTGCCGCATCCCTGTCATCCACACCATCGATGCAGGGACATGCTCATATGGTCTGATGCACAAGGTGAACATATTAGGTAGACAATTGTAGATTAATATTGTTGAGTAGTGTTGACAGGCAGCAGACATACCATGTATTACAGTTTTAGAATGAATTTTGTACATTTGACAGTATGTATCATGTATAACAACACTAACAGCATGTTGATCTTGACGTTCTGCCTTTCTCTTTCAGGTGTAGTTGCATGTGCCAGGGGATGTCGGTGTTTGCGGTTAGTGTCCCATATGTACATGTTGACTACTCACAGGTCTGTATGACAATACCTGCATGCACTTTGTAGCTTCCACATCACAGTTATAACCTCCCATGTTTCAATTATGTTTACTGTTCTAATGATCCAAGAGCATGATAGCTGTGTAGTAAGCTACTGTGTTCAGATCCATCACATCCATAGTGGATGATCACAGTTATAGTTACCTGGAGCGGGGAGGAGGTAAAAGAGTGGTACGGCAGATGACAAGGGTAAAGGCCAGTGGAAATAGTGGTTTCTCATTGGGAAGCAGTAATATCCACTGCCATGATAGCATGCAAACACAGACACACCCACACACTCAGGGATTCACAGACACAGTAACACACACTCTGACACACACACACAGTTGCCAGTGTTTGGATGAGAACCCCTGCCTATGTGCACATCATCATTATAGTACTATACAATTACAAGATGTGCCACAGAGATTACATATGTACAGGTAGTCGGAATGGCCTAAGATTGAGGACATCAACAGGGATACTACAGTGCAGTGAGTGTATGTGGGGAGGGGGGTCCATCAGTAGGCTATGTCACAACAGGTCACACCCTAGGGTGTACATGTTAACAGGCAATTAGAATGCATGTCTAAGATTAATGATATCAACAGGGATACTAGATTGCATTGAGTGCAAGGGGGGAGAGAGCATTGACATTTCATTATGGCAAAATACAGCCTCACTCCAGGGACCGGACAGCCATACACACACACACACACACACACACACACACACACACACACACACACACACACTGTGGCATTCACAAAGATATACACCTATGTCACACACATGCAGACACTTGACATGTGTGAGGTTCAACCACTTTCCTATGCCTTTCCTTCTACACTTCATTCTGTACTGATGTCAACAAGAGTGTTCAGGAGAGTGAAAACATGTGGGATGTATTCCCAACAATACGTGACATATATGGACACACACATGCCAGTACTGTGAATCAAACACCTGCCTATCTCATGATAGGTATTACAGAACTACAGCACTATCACATTCACTACAAAGCTTACTGACTCTTTCCTTTGCCAACTGTGCTGATATATGCACAATATATGCACAGGGGAGGTATTACTGTTACAGGTGTCAAGAGGTTTGCCTTCAGTGTCACCCTTACTGCATTCTACATTGTCTGTCTTCCACTTCAATTAACAAAACCTGACCTTAGTAGTTACATAGGTTATTGTAGGAATGGTTGTAACACACCAGTGAGCTGTCCTCAGTAATCATTCATCTGCAAAGTAGTCCCACCACTTAGTAGTCATGTCCAAACATCTGTCCATACCTCATGTACAGCTTACTGTACTTAGAGCATATCACCATATACAGTTGGCAATGTTGAGGCTGTATTGCAATGGCATGATGTACTAAGATAACAGTCACCTTCAAACATCAGACACTGCACACACATGAAATGTACACAAACATCAATACATGTACACACATGCGGTCTACATCAGTAAGTGCACTAGCAGGTCAAGAGGATCCATTGCACACCATCCCCATGCCATGTGTGAAAAATAGCCAAGCATTACACCATAATGGATGTTGTATTCATGTACTGGTAGGACACAACCACCTTCACCGAATAGCCAAGTGTACATATATGACAACAGCACATATCAGCAAGACACACACAGAGTTATTCCATGTGATGCTCCTACAAACTGTTACTTGACAGTGCCATGGTGAAGCCAGGGTGCAGTAATGATCAACAGTGAGCACATCATATTTGCCACACACACCTCATGTTTACTGGAAGAGTGCCAGCAATGTACTCTGTTAGGCTAGGCAGTACATTCATTCAAGCATGTGTGAGGTCTGTGGCTTGTAAACATCTCACCCCAGCACGTACTGGCTATTGTGGTACTAAAGCTAATGTCCAGACAGCACACAGCATGCATGGCTTGCAATTGTTGACATGGGGTATATGTAGGAGCTGTGGCCACACATGGCTGTACATGTCATGAACATATCACCTATGACTACTCAGGAACATACAGAGCAGAGCTGGATTTCCCTGAGTCTGTCAATACAGGCCTTGTGTAGGTCCTATGATCATATTATTTGGATATGTTTGTAGGCATTGCATTAGGTGGACATGTCTAATGACATGCATGCCACATGGGGTGTTGTATGATATGATAGGTGTCATGGGTGACCAGTAGAAAGGGAATATTACCTCTGTTAACATAGATATCAAACCTTATGTACTGTTAGCATGCTATCTGCCATGTGCATGTGTGGAATGACCTGTATGTAGAAAGGATAACAAAAGCTATGGTAATGTCATTTATGTTGTATGAGTGTGGGATGTACATATCCAGGGCAGGTACAGTTAGGTCATATCCAACCATGAGGGTGTTGTGTACTGGTGTACAGCAACAGTTGACTGTGTTAATGCTGACAACATCCGAGGGACCCTGGTATATGTACAACTGAGATGGTTACAAACAGTGGTATTATTGCATTGCATAACACATTATGCAGCTGTGTCTGTACATGGGTACTTTGCACAGTTGATGTAGGCCTAGGTACAGTCCACCAATCGAAGGTTATCTGGTGGTCTACCATACTATGGGTTACCACATATGGATATGTGTTGGTAGTCTGGGGACAAGGTGGTGGATGTATATGAGGATACAACCTAGAATGCAGCATTTGCCACTGTCATCTGTACCTGACTCATCTGTGATGAGTTATGTTGGAGTAGTGGTCTTTACATGTGAGTAGTCTTTATGAATATGTTGACACTACCACCTAGAATGGTCCATACCACTGTTATGACCCACATGTCTGGACCTCAGTTATATGGTGGTAGTGCAATTGTGCACTACAAAGCCTTCAGCCAGGTGTTCCTCACTGCACAGATGTCAGTATTCCCCATTGTATGTTCTACATTGAGCAAATGGATTACTAAAGCCACACATCTAGCACTGGTTAGCATAAGCATCCAATGCAATTGTCTTGTAGGTGTCAGGGTGTCACTTCTGTGTGTAGGACATTTGCCTTGGAATGCAGCTATATGGGTAAATGCGACCTAGGAATTATCCACACACACATGAAACATGGATGAATGTGCTCTGTGTCAAATGCTTGTCATTCGGTCCTGACAGCCCAGAATGACAGACACTGGACAACCTCATAATAACAGCAGGACATTGGCTCATTGATTTGGTCCAGCAGTTGCCACTTGTACCATGACATCACTGTGAGTGGCAGTAATGTGTATGGTAGCAAATGCCTCATGTAAGGTGACGGAGAGCAGCAGAAATTGTGTATATGACCAATGTGAGATATACTTAGGGTAGCAGTCCTGCTAATAATGACAACTTCTAACACAGACAGGAGAGGTCATCTTGACACCTGCACCTCAGTACCATTACACAATGTGGCTCACACATTATGCTTGCACATGCCACTGTTCCACGTATAATGCCACTGTCCACAACCTGCTATCAATGTATGCCTTTCAGAGCAGCAAGGTGTGTGACACATGCTGTAGGTAGCATCCCCCTGTGTGTCCCAGTTAACCTATTATCTGTCATGTCCTCACATGCATGATTGTGTATACTTAACATATATATGTCAGTACTTCATGTACATGTATGCATGTGTATCACACAGCACAGATACAGATATATCATTTACAGGCCACATATAGATATCAGGTAGTAAACCAGTATGATGTGCATATATACTGACAGGTAAGATGTACATAGCTGTACACCTGTGTGTTTACAATAGGAGTCCATTACAACGTGATCTGTAAATGTAAGTGTATGAACATGCACACTGTGGCCTTCTGTGGTTAGAATTGGAGTGCATCCCAAACAGCCCTGTGCTACTAAGTGTATGAGTGTACCCACTGCCACCTTGTGTAATTTGAGTCACTGCATCCAACAAGCCCCTTGTTACTAAGTGCATGAGCATGCCCAGTATAACCTTGTGTAGTTGTAGTCATAGTGCATCCCAAATGGCCCTGTGCTACTAAGTGTATGAACATGCCCACTGTAACCCTGTATAGTGATAGTAGTTGTCCATTCCACAGATGGGCATGCTCCAGTTCAGGTTCCTGTTGTGCTACAACTATACCTCTCAGGCCTACCTATGTTCTACCTGCAGATGATGTGTTTTTTTGTGCATACAGGTTGTAATGGACACCTACTTTAAACACACATGTTTACAGCTATGTACTTCGTGACTGTCAGTCTCCCTGTTGTTGTCCTCAATCTTAGAAGGGCATTCTGACTGCCTTGGAATGTGTAATTACTGTGGCGCATCTTGTAACTGTGTAGTACTGTAATAGTGATCTGTAGAGAAGCAGGAGTTCTGATCCCACCTCTGGCAACTGTGTGCATCTGTTTATGTGTGTGTGAGCAAATGGCTGAGTGTGTGTGTGTGTCTCAGCAAATGCCTGCTTGTGTGTGTCAGCAAATGGCTTAGTGTGGTTGTGTGTGTATTTGTGTCTCCATCCTGTCATGACAGCGGGTAGTGCTGCATTCCAAAGAGATACCACCTTTTGCACTGGCCTTTATCCTTTTCAACTGCTAAACCTCTCTCTTCCCCCCTCCCCACTGCAAGTAATCAGTCCTGTGATGTCACCCAGCTCAGAAGTGGAATCAGAGTAAGTGTAATTGTATGTGTTCTGTGGCACATACCCCAACTGCATACCACTTTACTAGTTCCCTTTACATAGGCAAGATGTGTATGCATAATACTGGCAAGTGTGTGCGTGTTTGTGTGTGTGACTACCCTGTAGCCAGGCATACACATGTGGAATGTCTTTTAGCACATCATGATAGCCATCTGTGGTGACTGGTGTCTACAAAGTATTACATAGTTAGGAATGGTAAAGAATACACAGTCAGGCACCACTATACTTGGGTATGTTATTTTCCTGTGCACTGTCAAGCAGTGACACAGAAGTGGTCGCCGGGCTGTAAGTCCATACCCATCATTCTCCCACCCAAACTCCACAATCCCCAGAGTAGATTACATTAGCCATCATTCCCCACCCCAAACGCCACATACACAACAACCATCCCTTCTCTGGTGAACTGATTAAGATTTAAATGTTATAACACAAGAGATGCCTCTGTTTTGTGTACACGTCAGTTCCTTTGGAACCCTTCTGTGTCACAAAGGGTGTTCAGACATGTGTATATATATATATATATATATATATATATATATATATATATATATATATATGTGTGTGTGTGTGTGTGTGTGTATACACATCCCGTAGGTGCATATATATATATATATATATATATATATATATATATATATATATATATATATATATATATGTAGTTATGACAGTTGTACAGATGGTAGACTTGTCTTTGTTGTTTCACGGAGTATGGTGCATTCAAGGGTACTGTACATATGTACATAAAGTGACTGTCCCATTTATTTTCAGTATTGTGGAATACCTGTAGTAAGATGTGCATTATAAACTCCATGCAACATGTCTACAACCCAGATGGCTTAGTGGTATGTCCAGTAACCTCAGTGTGCATGGTCCAGGGTTCAAGACCTGCAAGCCTTGTTGACACTGTCAATTAGGACTGAATAAGACAGTTGTAAGCGGTTGTAAATGTTTTTTCGTGACAGTAAGCAGCAGGTACATGCAGGTAAAAGGCATGTACAACTCACAGTACACTTGAAATGCCCTTCTTTGGCAATCCTGCTGATGTCACCCACCTACGAATACACCTCTGGGAGTGTTGTAACCCAGTAATCTCCGTGTCATGTGCTGTAACTGCGGAATGCTGTAGTGTGATAAACTAGTTTGGTAGATGTTCTAATCCCAGACAGGCCAACTGTGTGTGTATGTCTGTCTGCCTGAGAAAGAAACAATGCTTTTTAGAGTATGCACACTCTTTACAATTCACATACTCACCTTTAGCAATCCTGCTGATGTCACCCACCTAGAAATACACCTCTGGGACTACTGCAACCCACTAATCTCCGTACCGTGTGCTGTAACTGTGTAATGCTGTAGTGTGATAAACTAATTAGGTAGAGGTTCTCTTCCATGACATGGCAGGTGTGTGCATGTGTGTTTAACAGTCAGAGCCTGTGTGGAGGTGGCTGTGAGTGTCCAACCACTGGACATGTTGGGAAGTGGATTTTGTAGTTTTCCTATATGGTGTCCGTATTATATGTCACAGTGTCCACCTCACAAGGAGTACAGATGTCAATCAGCCAAGGGACGGTGTTGGCAAGCCATACCCCTACATCTGGCAAAAGGCCTGGTGAACAAAGTATGCAACCCTACTATTACTCGGAATACATTCTGAACCCATGTGTCATACACAAACACACTTGCCTAGAATATCCCACTATGTTGCTAGTGCCCTGCACATTGATGACAAATAGTAGGTTTGGTGTGATTGCAGTGGGCTGCAGAGGACATGGCACCCTGTCCAGCAGTACAATAGGCACATATTTGGAGACAATGTGCCTTCACTATGTTCCAAGGTGGATGCCTGCAACATATATAGTGCCATCAAATGTGATTCACAGAAGCCGTACAATGCCTTACACACATGCCCTGTATGGACAGATGCCACTGACACCAGGAAATACCTGTATCATGCTATCAATGCAGGTGCAGGGTCAACCTGCTGTCTATAAGCACATCCTGCCACACCAGGCCAGTACTGGCATATCTGAGGATAATAGTCTGTGTTCACAACATGTGCCAGCCAAACCAGGTACACTTGTACATGTCACTGTACATTATTGTGGGGTGTGCACATCCCAGGCAATGTCCATGTCAAGGACTATCAAACACAGACATGGCATGCATTGCAAAGCAATGGCCATACACAATGGTAACCAGGATGACAGGACAGTTCATACAATACCCATCTGTGTGGGACACTGCAAACACTACACCCCTGTACCACACTGCACACCATTGTTGGGTGGTGTGATGCCAAAGATTACCCCTCACCCAGCCTTGTACAGCCACCTTGCACAGCCAACCACTACACACCCATGAAGCAATGCACACACGCATGTCAGTACTGGCACCTTGTGTCTGCGTGTGGGGTATGATGCTCCCAATCACAGTCACACCCAGTATAACTCCCATTAGCATACCAACTGATGTCAGACACGTTCACATGCTCTAGCCCATAGAACCTCTGGATATCCCTTGTGGTGCATGTAGTACCTGTGCATTACTGCAGTGTGGCAAACTAAGTAGTTAGGAAGTATATTTGTGGGCCTAGCAAAGTGTGGCAATGTGTCTAAGTCCCTTAGTGAGTGTGGTTGTGTTGACAATGACATCCATTCATGTGGACAGCCATGTGTGCTACACCTAATGTATGTCTACTATATCTCTATTGAAGATGTCGCTCACCAGCACACATATATGTTCTTACAGCACACCAGCATGTCACCTTTGTGGCACATGGAGTAACTGCATGCACTTGTAATAGTAATGGCTAGGCAGTCAAGGGTTTAAACCCCTGTACTGGTAGGTGTGTGACAGCCAATGCTTCGGGGGTCTATATTATATCATCAAACCCTTAAAAAAGCAAACGCTGATTGATCGACCTAATTTAAGCGAAAGCTTACAATCTCGAACTGTCAGATCAGCGATTGTTTTCCCAGGGAAAAAATCGCTGATCCAAAACACATACACACAACACAAGCACACCAAACAAACAGAAATCCACACACATACACCTAAAATCTGATACCTAACCCTACACTAAACTATGCACACACCACTAACTACCCACTTACCTTAACCCAAACCCTAACCCTAAGGTACGTCACTATCGCACACTCACCTCACCCGCTCCCTAACCCTAACTCACTTAAATCCGCCCTAACCCTCATGTCCACTCAATCGCACACACACCTAACCTTATCCCTAACCCTAACTCACCTAAATCACCCTAACACTCACATCCACACAATCGCACACTTACCTGAATCCGACCGGTAACTTTCCACCATAACACTGAAAATATCAGCAACAGAACGGACACAATTCTTTCCCTAGGAAAAAATTCGAGTTTCTGCTGCTTTGATATTTTGCAGTTTCGCGAAAATAAGTTCGATCAACCAACGTTCGCTTTTTTTAAGCATTCGAGGATATATAATATAGACCCTGCTTCGGTTTTAGTCTCCAAGCCCTTCTCTGATGTACTCTGCCTCTGTCTGTCCCTCCGACACACTCTTTGGTGGATGTGGAGTTGTACACCTGCTCAGCAGCAGCTTGTGTTTTGTAAGTGATGGTCATGATTAGGTGATGGCCTCTGCACCTACTGCAGTCCTCCTCTAGCTGATTGCATGTGGAACAGCTGTGGTGATGTTCCCATAGCCAATCGCATGGAAACGCAGTACAATACTTAGGAACATCATGTTGGTGTTTGCCCATGACAGTTGCTATGAGTGGAACCTGGATCTGGTGTTTGGTAAACAGCATCACAGATGATATCTGGATATTCCTCAAGCAACATACACAGTGGAAAATAGCCTAAAGACAGAAGGGTGATGTGCCAGACATGACTACAGCATGTAAGTGTAGCTATGCTTCATTGAGACTACTGCCAGTTTAACAAGTTGTGTGTGGTAATGGCTATTCTGCATGTTTTAAAACTGACAAGACAATGCTCTGTTTGTGAGGGAACCCCAATCTGTAGGGCCATCTGTGGACTGGTCAGTGTGTGGAACCATTTGTTTCCTGTGTTACTCACTGAACACACATCTGTGAACTGCAGAAGCATAGTGTGAGGATTGCAGTCTGTACATGGTAATAGTGATTAGAGTTACTGCCATCGCATCCCTGATTGGATATACATCACATGAAACAGTGGTATGACAGTCACTGTCTGAAGTTCTCAGTGACATGCCAATAATGGGCCACTGTTCATAGCTGCAGTCACAAGTCTTTTACACTTTGTACAGATGTCATGCAGTATATATGCATGTGTTGTGCTCCCTCTGCAAATGCATACCATCTGTTGTGTTGGGTTGATGGTCATATCTATGCATGCTGTTATAAGTAATCCTGAATGCTGTTGACTATTACTGAGCCATATCTGTATTAAAACAGCAACATCATAGGCTGTATGGATTTGGAGGTCCCAGTAGAACCTCCTGTCCCACTTCAGCTGGCCATGGCACCAGCACATCTGGGGCCCAGCCTTGGACATCCACCTCTGTTGGCTCTGCACCACATTCTGGTGGAACCGTCACTGAGGATGTGGCTTGTCCCCCCTGGGAGTAGGTTCAGACAGGAACTTGTCCACTGTCATACAGTCCCGGATGTGGTGCATAGGGGGCTCAATAAGGGGTTTCAAGGCCAGATGCACCAGCTCGAGGGCAGAGTGTTACATTTACAGAGTGAGCCTGCCCCTCCTAGACAGCCCCCAGCACAGCCACCTTTGCGGCTGTTTTGGTGCAGTGGTGGCTGCCCATGGCTGGGGACCTCCATCCCACTGTTTCCATCTGGGGGCTCATAGGCTTGTGACTGCTGAACACCCCACCCTGTCCAAGGTGTATCCCCCCACATGTGTCATATACCAACCCTGTAGACTGTCTTGTCTGTCATCCTACCCAACCTATCCTCCACGAGCATACCTACTCTCCTTCCCCCACATCCCACTCTCACCCTACAGAAACAAAAGGCCAATCAGTTCCTAGAACAACATTTGCCCCACACATAGCTGTCCATTTCACACTGGACACCTATAACCTTGTAATATGCATCACAACATACTCCAGTTGTCCTCACCCCTGTCTCTCAGGCACACAATTCTGGTATGCACATGACTTCTAAAGGTTCCAGGTACACGTGATGTAGATGACCCCATTGTACACACAACACTACCTGTCTCTCTATGGTTATCCCATTTACCTTTTTCATGATGATGATGTCACACACAGCACCTTGCAAGAGTACTGTTCTCACATAATGATTGGACAGAAACTGTTGTGTTAATGTAAATAATATGCACAGAGTAATGTATATGGTCAATGTACAAATGTTTGCATGTATTAATGACACATGTCTGTCTGAGGGAGTCTTGATATTACATGGGACAACACCACTACATAATACAGGCATTGCTGGTGTTTCCTTTTTCTTTCCTTTGTAATGCTTTGTTGTCACATGGGATGTTCTTGATATATCTATATATATGTATGTATGTATCTATATCGGGACATAAATACACACACATACATCTACATGATGGAATACATTTCCTATACTGTTGAATGACTGTGCTGGATGATATGTTTGTGATAACATCCAATGTCTGTATATCTGCCATGACTTAGTAGTAAATCACATTAGCTGTGTGTGCAGAGTCCTGGTTTCGAGCCTTGCAGAGGCCATTTATTTTGTTGCTGGGCAGAACAAGGCCGTTGGATACGGAGTGATTAAGGCACATTAAAGCAGTTGTGAGCGGGTGTGCATGGGTTTGTACGGAGCTAAGCAATGCTAATCTCCGGTTACAGTTTCTTACATT
>NC_056735.1:1647954973-1647967473 GCF_019279795.1 Protopterus annectens | reverse complement strand
GCATGCTCATACACTTAGTAACAAAGGGCTTGTTGGATGCATTGACTCAAATTACACAAGGTGGCAGTGGGTACACTCATGCACTTAGTAGCACAGGGCTATTCGAGATGCACGCCAATTATAATCACTGAAGGCCACAGTGTGCATGCTCATACACTTACATGTACAGAACATGTTGTAATGGACTCCTATTGTAAACACACAGGTTTACAGCTAGGTACATCTTACCTGTCAGTATATATGCAAATCATACTGGTTTAGTACTTGATACATTTATGTGGCACGTAAATGATATATCTGTGTCTGTGCTGTGTGATACACATGCATACATGTACATGAAGTACTGACATATATATGTTAAATATACACATTCATGCATGTGTGGATGTGACAGACAATAGGTTACCTAGGTGGCAGACAATAGGTTACCTGGGTCGCACAGGTGGATGCTACCTACAGCATGTGTCACACACCTTGCTGCCTTGAAAGGCATACACTGATAGCAGGTTGTGGACAGTGGCATTATATGTGGAACAGTGGCATGTGCAAGCATAACCTGTGAGCCACCTTGTGTATGGTACTGAGGTGCAGGTGTCAAGATGACCTCTCCTGGGTGTGTTAGTAGTTGTCATTATTAGCAGGACTGCTACCCTAACTACATCTCACATTGGTCATATACACAAGTTCTGCTGCTGTCCGTCACCTTACATGAGGCATTTGCTACCAAGCACATTAATGCCACTCATAGTGATGTCATGGTATGAGTGGCAACTGCTAGACCAAAACAATGAGCCAATGTCCTGCTGTTATTATGAGGTTTTCCAGTGTCTGTCATTCTGGGCTGTCATGACCGAATGACGAGCCTTCAACACAGAGCACATGCATCCATGTTTCACATGTGTGTGGATAATACCTAGGTCGCATTTACCCATATAGCCGCAATCCAAGGCAAATGTCCTACACCCAGAAGTAACACCCTGATACCTACAAGACAATTGCATTGGATGCTTATGCTAACCAGTGCTAGATGTGTGACTTTAGTAATCCATTTGCTCAATGTAGATCCTACAATGGGGCATACTGATATCTGCACAACTGCACTACCACCATATAGCTCAGATCCAGACATGTGGGTCATAACAGTGGTATGACCCATTCCAGGTGGTGGTGTACACATACTCATAAAGGCTACTCACATGTAAAGACCACTACTCTGACATAACGCATCACAGATGAGTTAGGTACAGGTAACAGTGGCAATTGCTGCATTCTAGGTTGTATCCTCATATACATCCACCACCTTGTCCCCAGACTACCAGCACACACCCATATGTGGTATGACATAGTATGGTAGACCACCTGATAACCCTCAATTGGTGGACTGTACCTAGGCCTACATCAACTGTGCAAAGTACCCATGTACAGACACAGCTGCATAATGTGTTATGCAATGCAATAATACCACTGTTTGTAACCAGCTCAGTTGTACAACTACCAGGGTCCCTCAGATGTTGTCAGCATTAACACGGTCGACTGTTGCTGTACACCAGTAAACAACACCCTCATGGTTGGATATGACCTAACTGTACCTGCCCTGGATATGTACATCCCACACTCATACAACATAAATGGCATTACCATAGCTTTCGTTATCCTTTTATACATACAGGTGACTACAGTCATTACACACAACCACATGGCAGATAGCATGCTAAAAGTACATAAAGTTTGATATCTATGTTAACAGAGGTAATATTCCCTCTCAACTGGTCACCCATGACACCTATCATATCATACAACAACCCCATGTGGCATGTATGTCTTTAGACATGTCCACCTAATGCAATGCCTACAAACATACCCAAATAACAGGACCATAGGACCTACACAAGGCCTGTATTGACAGACTCAGGGAAATCCAGCTCTGCTCTATATGTTCCTGAGTTGTTACAGGTGATATGTTCATGACGTACAGCCATGTGTGGCCACAGCTCCTACATATACCCCATGCCAACAATTGCAAGCCATGCATGCTGTGTGCTGTCTGGACATTAGTCTTAGTACCACAATAGCCAGTACATGCTGGGGTGAGATGTTTACAAGTCACAGACCTCGCACATGCTTGAATGAGTGTACTGCCTAGCTCTAACAGAGCACATTGCTGACACTCTTCCAGTACACATGAGGTTGTGTGGCAAATATGATGTGCTCACTGTTGACTATTACATTGCCCTGGATTCACCATGGCACTGTCAAGTAACAGTTTCTAGGAGTATGACATGGAATAATGCTGTGTGTCTTGCTGATATGTGCTGTTGTCATATATGTACGCTTGGCTGCTCGGCAAAGGTGGTGGTGTCCTACCAGTATAGGAATACAACATCCATTATGGTGTAATGGTTGGCTATGTTTCACACATGGCGTGGGGAAGGTGTGGAATGTATCCTCTTGACCTGCTAGTGCACTTACTGATGTAGACCGCATATGTGTACATGTATTGATGTTTGTGTAGATTCTATGTGTGTGCAGTGTCTGATGTCTGAAGGTGACTGTTGTCTTAGTACATCATGCTGTTGCAATACAGCCTCAACATTGCCAACTGTATATGGTGATATGCTCTAAGTACAGTAAGTCGTACATGAGGTATGGACAGATGTTTGGACATGACTACTAAGTGGTGGGGCTTCTTTGCAGATAAATGATTACTGAGGACAGCTCACTGGTGTGTTACAACCAGTCCTACAATAACCTGTGTAACTGCTAAGGTCAGGTTTTGTTAACTGAAGTGGAAGACAGACAATGTAGTATGCTGTAAGGGTGACACTAAAGGCAAACCTCATGACACCTGTAACAGTAATACCTTCCCTGTGCATATATTTTGCATATATCAGCACAGTTGGCAAAGGAAAGAGTCAGTAAGCATTGTACTGGATGCAATAGTACTGTACTTCTGTAGTACCTATCATGAGATAGGCAGGTGTTTGAGTCACAGTACTGGCACGTGTGGGTGTGTGTGTCCATATATGTCATATATGGTTGGGAATACATTCCACATGTTATCACTCTCCTGAACACTATTGTTGACACCAGTACAGAGTGAAATATAGAAAGAAAGGCATAGGCCGGTGGTTAAACCTCACACATGTAAAGTGTCTGTATGTGTGTGACAAAGGTGTATATCTTTGTGAATGTCACAGTATGTGTGTGTGTGTGTGTGTGTGTGTGTGTGTGTGTGTGTGTGTGTGTGTGTGTGTGTGTGTGTGGCTGTCCATGTGTATGGCTGTCCAGTCCCTGGAGTGAGGCTGTATTTTACCATAGTGAAATGTTAATGCCCCCTCCCCCATCCACTCAATGCAATCTAGCATCCCTGTTGATATCATCAATCATAGACAGGCATTCTAACTGCCTGTTAACATGTACATCCTGAGGTGTGACCTGTTGTTACATAGCCTACTGATGGACCCCCCCCCACATACACTCACTGCACTGTAGTATCCCTGTCAATGTCCTGGATCTTAGGCCATTCCAACTACCTGTACATGTGTAATCTCTGTGGCGTGTCTTGTAATTGCATAGTACTATAATGATATATGCACATAGGCAGGGGTTCTCATCCGAATTTGGCAACTGTGTGTGTGTGTGTGTGTGTGTGTGTGTGCGTGTGTGTGTGTGTGTGTGTGTGTGTGTGTGTGTGTGTGTGTGTGTGTGTGTGTGTGTGTGTGTGTGTGTGTGTGTGTGTCAGAGTGTGTGTTACTGTGTCTGTGAATCCCTGAGTGTGTGGGGGTGTCTGTGTTCCTCCTCCGCTCCAGGTAACTATACCTGTGATGTCACCCACTATGGATGTGACGGCTCTGAACACAGTAGCATACTACACAGCTATCATGCTCTTGGATCATTAGAACAGCAAACATAATTGAAACATGGGAGAATATAACTGTGATGTGGAAGCTACAAAGTGCATACAGGTATTGTCATACTGACCTGTGGGTAGTCAACATGTACATATGGGACACTAACTGCAAACACTGACATCCCCCGGCACATGCAACTACACCTGAAAGAGGAAGGCAGAATGTCAAGATCAACATGTTGTTGGTGTTGTTTCACATGATACATACTGTCAAACATACAAAATGCATTCTAAAACTGTAATACATGGTATGTCTGCTGCCTGTCAACACTACTCAACAATATTAATCTATAATTGTCTACCTAGTATGTTCACCCTGTGCATCAGACCATATGAACATGTCCCTGCACCAGTGGTGTGGATGACAGGAATGCGGCACAGGCATCATCATATGCACAGGGTGATAATGTTTGCCAGAGGCCTAGGCTGTGCCATTGGATGACATCATGTGTGTGTGTTAGGGCCTGTGATATCATTGGGCATGTGTATATGTTATGCGTGTGTGTGTTGAGGTGCCCTACATTTGTTTACAGTGTGTGTGTATGTATGCACACAGGTCTGGCATGTGGCTGGGCTACACAGGGGTATTATTAACAGCTGCAGACTGTACAAGGCAGGTGTCACAGTTCATGGTGTCCAGCCATGGCCACGTGACCTGCGCCTGCCAGGGGTTGCACGGGCACTACCAGGCAAAGGTCCAGATTGGGTACTGTCTGATGACACATGTCCACTGGAATCATATCCCTGTTGGGACCATCCAGGACTATGTGCATGTGGCCTGCTGTATCCTGGTGTGGACTGCACAGCACCAGCTGCACTGCTGTTGCTACCGCCACTATGGGAGCGGGCATGTGCAGCAGCATGTTCACGTAGACCTTCAACAGGTGATGTAGCTGACCTACGTTCACGTGTCTGACGTCTCACCCCCACCAGATGTTCCAGCACAGACATTCCATGCTTGAAGATTGATATGCCATGATCAAGGACTCCCACCATGTCACCCAATCGTCTATCCAAAACATCTGCAAGATGATGGTGAGCATTTGCAAGTGCCTGGATGTTGTCTGTTAATGAATGGACAGCAGCCTTCTGAAGCCTCAGACCTTCTCTGTTGTGCCATTCAGCATGTGCCTGTGCCTCCATTACAGCCCGAAACATGTGTCTGGTGGGCAATGCACCTACATCAACATCTGTGAGGGGAAGACAAGAACTGTACTTTACAAGTTATACCAGACAGACAGAGACAGAGACACACACAGACAGAGACACACACAGACACACACACAGACAAACACACAGACACAGACACACACACAGACACACACAGACACAGACACACAGACACACAGACATACATGCTACATGCAGGTGATATGGCAGATGGCATTCAGCTTAGACAATTATAGTTTCAGCTTAGACAATTATAGTGGTAGTTATACATCCCTGAGTTGCACACAACAGCATGCATGTGTTATAGCAGATGGCATGCACCTTACACAATTATAGTGGTGGTTAGCATGCATACCTGTATTGCACCATTTGTGTGAGTAGCCTATGCCCCATACCTGCAACACAATGCATGCACTTTGCACCATTACACCGCACTGCCATGATGTGTGCAACATACACCACATGTTAACAGACCATTGCTGACCTTTGTACATCTGCCACTGATGTGTTGGCCACTATCCCTATGTGTGAGGACATGGGCAGTAGGGTATGTCAACTGCATACTATGTTTGCCTGAGCCCTACCTTGCATATCTGTTCAACATTATTCTGCCTACCCCTGAGCTGAGTCTAGACATTGTGCATGTGGCTGTACACACATCTTTGACATGGCTGTCCCTACTTTGCAATGGTGCCACAGGCCAGAACAGGTTTACAGTACATCGGCCTGCTGTGTGGTGTAAGACCTTGCCAATCACATGTAGTATGACATGTCTTTTGTTGATGTGTTGAATGACATGCATACATGTGTAACACAATGGTGTCCTTTCCAATCTACAGTACGGTAATGGTGTCCCTATGCAGGGACATGTTATACTAACATGGGCCTTCAGCTGATGCAATGTTGTCTGTCCACCCTACAAATATGCAGGGACATACTGCACATTGAGATGATGTGCATAGTCATTGCAGGGCATCATGTGGCTTCACAATTACTATACAGTGTGAGCTACTGACACAGTTCATAGCCATGACTATGTTCACATGCAATACATATCTAATGTGGAATGTGACCCATGTCACTGAGGTGTATACACACTAAACCCTAATGTGGAATGTGTGACACAGGTCACAGATGGGTATACGGATGACACCCCTGCACATCTGCAACTGTATTACTGATGCCTGGCAACTATGCCCACACATGGCTAACTTAGCAGTACTCTATGTCCCACATGCCATCTGTGTACCTCACACACATGAGGAGCAGGCATGACAGTGATGTCTGACACCAGCAAGGTGAATGTACTGTATCTGTGGCTTGATGTGGTTGTATGTGTATGTTGTGCAACACATGTATGTATTTGGATACTGTATAGGTGAATGCTTCCATGTCATGACACACTCAAGATGTTCAAGACATGTTATGTGGTGGTTTCATATTATGCCTACACAAGCTGTGTATGATGTTTAGTGTTTCACATCTGCAATATCACCATTACACACAGGCCATAGCTGTATTGTGTCGAGCCAATGTACAACAGGGTGTACACACATGTACATCACTTCTACTGTGTGTGTTGCTTCATGTCTCCGGCTATCTTCCATGGCCATGTGTACACATGTTCTGTCCAATGGTTGTGATGGCCATCTTATTTCACATGTCAGTGTTATCCCATATGACATACACCCATAGATGTAATATGCTCCACTGAGGACAGGGTTATGCAGACAAAAGGTGGTATGTATGGGATGTGAGACATGTTTTGCAGGATAGTTGAGCAGTGTTGCAGTCAGCCCACTACATGTCATGGACATGTCAGATAGCACATGACATTGTGTGACATTCATAGCAAGGGTATACTCCACAAGGGAGTATCCTGTGGGCCGGTCATACTCCAGCTCCAACACATTTATAGTGTGTGCACACACATGCTCTCTGTACTGTACTGTTCATATTCCCAACATGTGTAATGCTGATATGTAGTACCTGTCCCTACAGTGGAACACACCTCCACCATTGTAGTCACTGTTGTCCACACATCTGGCAATGACAGTTTGGAAGGTTTAGTGTAGGTGTTTCATATAGTCCTCAATTGTTTCACATAGGTAAACACTGTGATGCATTGCAGGTCTGAACAGTGCCCATTAACAGGACCACCATATATTATGTGTACATGTGTTATGGCAGATAGCATGCAATTAATATGTTCCATGCATTATCAAGCCTGGTAAATAATAACAATCTCACCTGACACAGGCTGCTGTTGCTGCAAAACGCCAGAGGTACCTAAACAGGAGTGTCACAGCAGTAAGATCATTATCCACACCTGTGTGAAAGCTACAGGGTGCAATGTCCATGTTAGCACATAAGCCAGTACAATACACTATACTATGGAGTATGCACATCTGTACATACACAGAGTAGCAGACTATAGTATGTGTCATGTGTGCATACATGCCTTGCTTATGATGTTACATTACATATTGTACAGAAACATATGTAACTATGTGAAATATAGTTGTGTTTTAAGTGCAGTAGTGACTTGCCAGGCAACTCCAGGCTCAGTGGTTGAGAGACACCCACCTCCACAATACTAACTAAAGCTTGTGGATGGAGGTCTGCCGGTGTCCCCAGGTTGGCCAGCAGCTCCTCAGTACGTGTGAGTGGGGGCTGGGTGAGTGGACCCCCACCTTTTGCACCTTGTTCCATGGCGATTACATTAGCATGCTGTTTTGCCCATCTTATGAGGTCAGTGCAGTGGCGGCTCACCTGCTGATAGGTGCGATTGTGACCGCCAACATCATTTACCCTCCTGCAGAGTTCCTCCTACAGGGCATCCCGCTGCTGTGCATCCTGTGGCACATGGCTGAAGTGCGTTGTGTGGTTGTCGAGGAGGTATGGGACAAGAACCCCATCCTCCAAGTGGCTGTATGCCGGCAGTCTGCTATGTGGCATACCTGGAAGACATAATGATGGAGACAGGTCACAGTAACTCACAGAGAAGTACAGCAGTACAGCTGAACCTACATGTGTATCACATTTATTAAGATTACAAATACACCTTTGCAAATCTACATGACACTAACACCACTGACATGTATAAGTCACACACATTTGACACTGGTAATGTGATGTTATCACTGTATATGTGTGTGTCATGTGATGACATTGCTCATACACCATGTGGATGTTGTCTTGACGTGGACATGTCTGTTTGCCTGTACTAGTGTCTTTACCTATCAGCACATGCCTGGATGTGTTCACATTAATGCAATAGACCTTAATGCTGTGTATATGTCACATATATAGTCATACATAGCCATTAGGGACATGACCTGTGACCCTGCAGACTTGCAAGCATGTATGTGTTTTGCCATATACATCTACATGGCACTGTACAGCTGTGTAGTATCCTGCCATGTATTGCCTGTGTTGCACATGTGTAACACATGGACAATAGCTAGCCTGATGGTATTTGCAGGGTTGGATATCAACTACAGCATGTATGGTCATAGTGATCTAGTAGGCTATATGCCCTGGGCCATTTATGAGCCTAGACAGACAGGTTACCTAGCTGTAGGCAACAGACAGGTAAGTTTCAGTGGCCAGTTCATGCAGTGCCACAGAACTGATCCACAGGGTTACTGATATATTTGGCATGCGGTCATCAATGCAGCTTCGCTGGACAGGGATGCATAGTATGGCAAGAGTATGTTAAGTGTATGGGACAGAGGTCTGCCAGGCATGTTGTGATCCTTGTACTAGAAAGGTGGATGTCCATGACATATGTGTTTATTTGGGATCAGGATGTGTTAAGTTTAGCATGTCCAACACCTCTGGGTTGGACATGGCTTTATTCAGGGTAGGCTGCATGCTACATAGTGCAACTAGGGATTGGGAAGGGCAGTGTAGGCCATCTACACATGGGCAATAACCCTTAAAGGAAATATGTGATCTATTATGGGTCACATGGGTGTTGAGTATGGCTGAGCAATTATCTCTATATTCCTGGATGGCACCCTGTCATGATTAGGGGTGCCACATACTACTACCTCTCTGGTGTGAGGAAGTAGCTGTCAAAGGAAAGTACTGTACAGCTGCATCCCATACACACAGTTGCCATTATGTTGACCGCTGCCTAGGTGGTAGTTAATGGGTACAGGGTTTGTAACATAGGGGATGACAATGCAATACTTAGCTGTCAGATTGTGGCCATATGTCACACATCACACATCTGACACACTAAGGCCCTTCTGTATGTTGAATGCAGCACACATTGAGTCGACTATTGCTCCTAGTTCATAGTCATTTGCAAACATCAATAGGCTGATGCCTTCTGTGTTAGTCTGTGTGGTATAAATAACAATGAGGGGGAGTACCAGGAATGATCCCTGTATTACTGTGGCTGGCACTGGTTTGATGTGCGTGTATTAGTCAGACACCTTCTGTAGTGTTGGTTCTGCCAGCAGTCCAGTTGCCAACCACTCCTGTGACATAGGAATATACACATAGTTTACTGAGTGTAGCTGGAACACAATATGGGTGATGGTGTCCTATGACCTGGCAAGGTCACGATATGCAGTGTGAATCAACCTTACTGTCATTTACAGCTGGACCAAGTACATCAAATGTGTTGATCACAGTTCATGGCCGTACAGACCAGACTCAGCAGGGTAGTTGTGCACTGTGTCCCATTATCAATGGTGTCTCCCCCTTTGTGGGGTGTGATAACTGTTGCTGTGCACCATTCTGTGTGTATACAGCCTGACATGGAGCTATGATTGAACATGATGTGTATGTGGATAGCTGAATGTTCCTACATTTGTGTAGGATACACCCTGGGATGTTGACAGGTCCCATGAAAGCTGTATGTATGGCCTTAGAGAGTGCAGCTTGTACCTGCATAGTCATTAGTACAGGTGCCCTGTAGTGTGTATGGATATATTACTAAGTGTACCTGTTGGGGGAGAGGTGGGAGTGGGTTTAGGTTCTCCAAGACCCTATCCGGATGAATGGGTGCTATTTCTGTAGGTGCAGTACTTCCCATGCCATAGTGCTGTGCAGCACGGCGGGTCTTGTCATTGCTATTACGATTAATGACACAGCTATAGAATGCTCTGTGCTTGGCCTCATAACATGTGGCTGATTAGTTTCACAGTAGCTTTGTGTGGTTTTATATGGTGTATCTGCATCTTACTGAGGCTGACCAGGGATCCCCTACACTCGTGTGTTCACTCTTGCAACAATTACTACCTTCTGTGGTACAGTTTAAAGCATGGCACCACCAGTTTACCTTCTTGTTTGTGTTGGGTTGAATCCTGGTTCTGTTTCAATGGCACAATCACTGCACATATGTGACTGCTTAAGGTTCATTTGTGTAAGATTCAGCATTCGCACATGCATTGTCCATCTGCTTGGGTGCCATGACAGTCACCACTCTGCTCTTAGGAAACATAAAATTGGCACTGGAGACTAACTATGTGTAGCATACTGTTAGCCCTGTTTGTGTGACTACTGTGATCCAGGTCAGTGGAGTCAATGGAATCCAACATGCATTGAGCGCAGCTGTTGGTACATGAGGAGTCTTCCCAGCTCATAATGGAATAGTTGAGAGTAGCCATTATTATGGTTCTGTCTCAGACCTAATCTTCCCCATTACAGCACATTATGACAGTTTGGAAGTTAGCGGCCTGGTGGGTGATCTGTCTCAAGGTGGATTTTGAATTCCACTTTTGCAAAAAGGTAGTTGCTCAGTATAATGCATCTGAAGTCATGAAAGTGCAACTAGCATGGGGGTGTACATATCCTTCAGGAATATGGACACACCTGCAGCCCGTATGTTCCAATAAAGGATAATGGGCAAGAGGTGAGGTATGTGTTATAACATGGTAATGCAGGTGTGCTCTCCAGAGCATTGAAACATGTCTCAGCCACTGAACAGCTATGTTCTCCATATCATTGTGTAGCAGGACCCGCAGTTTATTGCTTGGCTGTCCCTGTAACAGCAGTGGACTTTCAATTGAATTGTGCATGATGAAGGCACTATAGGGGAAGCATGAGACCTAGGCAGTATCCAGATTCCCAGGAGTGACAGGTGCAAGCCCTGTCTGGTAAAGCATCATAGTCTGTCAACCATGCTATCCTAGGATGACAGATACTGGATACCCTTTGACTTGCACCACTACACTAGACAATTGTGGAATACAATCCTTTTGTCCCTGTACTGCAGTATCATTCTGGCCAATGGCAGAATGCTACCCAGGCCTTGGGACATACCTGCATGGGCTACAAGACCTGACAGTTCCTACATGTGTTTCCATGCAGTCCAAGCTACTGCCTCACAGATCCTGCACAACAACATGGAATATGCCAGAGCCATGTGTATAGTTCAGAAGGTGGTCTGAGTGTATGGGTATGTGGCTAATCATGGCAGACAGGCATCTGACAGTATGTATGCCCTCATATAGGTTGGTGTGTAACATAGTGCTAGAGTTTGCATTCACAAATGAGTACTGTTGGGCATGTTTCCAGTCACTTGTTCTGAGGTGTGGCACAATTATGCAAACTATGTCACATAGTTTGTGTATTTTGGTGTCTGCCTCTTCCTGCTTGGGGGGTCACTTGTTTGGCCA
Source organism: Protopterus annectens (assembly GCF_019279795.1). Lineage (NCBI taxonomy): Eukaryota > Metazoa > Chordata > Ceratodontiformes > Protopteridae > Protopterus > Protopterus annectens. The sequence goes on along the minus strand of NC_056735.1, from coordinate 1,647,955,758 downwards.
GATACTGAGATGTGTCTGTGAATGTGTGTGATTTCTGGTAGTGTCTGTGGGTGTCCTTACTGTGTTCTGGTAAGGGTATGTGTTGGTTGTGTTGATGAGATGCATGTGTTAACCCACACCTCATGACTGTCCAGTCCAGTCATGGCTGTAGACTGGGCTGCCTTCCAGTTTACCCCTGTAGCTGCATCCCAATCAATGTGTGGGGCATGGTGTTAGGTGGGTTTAGCAGTGTACATGGCATAGAGATTACATTCCCCCAGGATGGCCACATACACAAAGCTGACATTAGTAAACACCAGTAGCTGACTAGTGGACATGCCTGTATATGAGCATTCAGTACTACAAGTACCAAGTACTGTATTTAGTGTATTAATTGCTTATGAAGCTGTTTCAGACAGTGATGCTCACATGTAAATATTTGTGTTATGGACGTGACAACACTGGCTATTATGGAAACATTGTAGCTACCTTTAGCAGCAATCCTCCTCTGAGGAGCACATCACATCCTGTTAGTTGATTACAGATGATGCAAGTGTCTACAGGTCTGTTTCCTTCTCTGGGTATATACTCACATATCCACCAGGACCATGAGCTCTGTTGGGCACAGACACCCACTCTCCAAACAGAGTCATGTATCAAAAGACTCTGATGTCACTATCAACATGAGCAGGATATAATCAGATAGTGTTAGCCATCACCTATGAAGCAGCTGTTACACATGGGAAGCTGTCTCCTACATCTTACACTCCTACAGCAGATGTTTCACTGGAGTTAAAAGATGATAA